>NC_137004.1:39192003-39434503 GCF_032717465.1 Coenobita brevimanus | reverse complement strand
AACCATCATTCATCACTGCCAACACTTCACTCATCACTGCCAACACTTCACTCATCACTGCCAACATTTCACTATTTCATCATTGCCAACATTTCACTCATTCGTCACTGACAGCATTTCACTCATTCATCACTGCCAACCATCATTCATCACTGACAACATTTCACTCCTTAATCACTGCCAACCTTTTACTCACTCATCACTGCCACATATCACTCATTCATCACTGCCAACATACGGCATCACTCATTCATCACTGCCAACATTTCACTAGTTCATCACTGCCCTCTAAGATCTTCAATTCATCTCTCTCATCTTCACCCTTTCTTATTCATCTTTTATTTCTCTTCTTCACATCTACCCTTTTCTATGCACTCTGACATCTTTTTAATTTTATATAAACCCCTTCCCCCTTCTCCCCCCCCCACCCTGTATACCTGCATCAATTCCGGTCCTGTATTCTCGTAGGTTAAGGAGGCTCCCTAACACCTTCTCCTAAGCGATTTATATTGGTTATTAACACCCTGTCGTCCTCTTCCATGTTGCTTGAACCATTCTATTATCACCATACTCTGCACAAACACCGTAGAAAGCGATAACAGCCAGTCGTATCCAAGAATAAATCGGTAGGGAAGAGGTGTTAGGGAGCTTCCTTTACCCACGAGAATTGTAGGCTTAGGATTAATATCAAAGCCAGTCAATCATCTATTAATAAAACAAACAAACAAACTTTCCTCGTCCGCTCTCCTGCCCATCTCATTCACACCTAGTATATCTTCCTTAGCGATTTATTTTTGGATACGGCTGGTTAATATAATTTTGTACCTTACTAATGAAGAGTATGGTGATATCAGAAGTATTTAAATAACACGACAAAGAAAAGCATGGTGTAATAAGCAAAATAAATCGCTTACGGAGAGGCGTTAGGGATCTTCCTTAACTGGAGAGAAAACGGTTCCATGTCTAAATCCATCCTATTTCATTATTCACCTTCCTTCATTATTCAAACTCCCTCTTCCCTCCTCACCCCCTCCCTTCCCTCACCCTTCTCCACCCCATTACTGAAACACCTCTCCCTTCATATCCCATACCCCCTTACATAATTCACCCATCCCCCTATCGCCATCCATTCTAGGCCTTATCACTATCCCTCTCTGTCAATTATTTCATTTCCCAACTAACCCTCTTCTTCTTCCCCATCCTTCCCTTCCCCCTACCCTTCCTTCATCCTACCATCATCATCAGCATCAGTATCCACAAACTCCCTTTCTTTATTCACCATCCTCCCCCTCCTACCCCCCTATCCCTTCCCTCATTCTACCATCATCATCATCCATAAACTCCCTCCCCCTAATCCATCACCTTCTCCCCTCTATCCACCGTCCTCTCGCTTCATCCCCTATCCTTCCCTCATTCTGCCATCTTTATCACTATATAAAAATCATTCTTCTCCCCCATCTTTATTCTCCTCCCCATCCTCTCGTATTCTACTATCTGTTTCCTAATCCTAAACCCTTTCTCTCTCCCCGTATCCCTTCTCCCCGGTCCTTCATAATCCTTTTCCCTCTCTCCCCCACTCCTCTCCTAAGCCCCTGCCCTCCCCCACCCCCTCATCCTCACGTCAGGAGTAGGGTGCGTGTAAGTTTTAACATTCTAGTGGTGACGGATCCATCAGAACTTCAAAGATGCGGAGTTACGTGCAGAGACTAGTAGTGACGATGGGGGGGATGCCTCAAGCTGCTACTATAACTCTTTTCCTCTTTTCACTTTAATTTCACCCAATCTGACCAGCTCTCCATCTCGAGGTGCTAGAGAGGGACGCCTTCACGTGGTGGCACCGATATGACTGGGCGATGAGGCTGCCTAGTTACAGAAACGTCCCTTAGCCCCCTTCCTGTACCCTAAGAAAGATGGTGGACTGCAGGATGAGGGCAATTTCAGCCTGCAGTCCACTGGGTTCACGCTTCAGATGACTTGGGATTGCAACACTATTACTACAACTACTACTACTACTACTGCTGCTGCTGCTACAACTGCTACTTCTGCTACTACTACTACTACTATTTCCGCCTCTTTAACGTGACCCAGAATATCCATCTCTCCAGCTTTGATGCTGAGTCACAATTGGGATTACCGCTAGTCACGAAGAAGTGCTATGGACAGGATGCAGTGTCGTAGTATTGTCATTTTCTTCCGTATGGCTGAGTGAAATAAGGTACAAAATAACGAAAATCTCGGTCAAGTTTAGGTGAGAGGAGTATAGTTCAGTAAATGCAAGTGGACACACACACACACACACACACACACACACACACACACACACACACACACACACACACACACACACACACACACACACATACACATTATTCGCTCTATTCTTTTCCCATTTTTTCCTTTCTTTTATCGCTAATTAAGGAAGCCGGCTGATTTGAGGAAGGAAACACGGTCGTGAAGAAAAGTTGACGGGGGGAAATTTTTACTCCGCAGGAATATGGGGATTAAAATTTTCGCGGTGGATTTTTATTTATCATCGGGTTCATCAAAAAGGAAAGAAAACAAACAAGAGGCGAAGAGAGAAGAGAATCAGCCTATTGTTTGGAATTCTCACGACCGCTGACAACCATTTTTAAACACTGGGCTGACACACGGCCCAGGTAAACTCCTTCGCCTTCCTGTCAGCTGGCGTCTCCTTGCCTTGCTGGAAGTTTGCTCTCTCGTTCAGCTTATTTGAAAGGTGACAGCTATCAACTCTCTAATTATCTCCCCGGCTGCTTTAATTTCACGTTTCCTTGTCTTTAATTCTATCATGAACACGAAGATATAGAAGTACATTTGTCCGACACTCTTTCCATCAATTTCTGTAACACTCGCGGCCTCGCCTCGTATTTCGTCTCTGCTGACCACTACTTTTCCTCCTCTTAAGTCTCGTCTATATCAAAGGGCGACTCATCTGTCTTGAAGCTACTGATAACATAACCTCTTTATTCCCCTATTATCTTTCTACTCATTTCCAGGCTAAAGATGAAAGTCGAGAAAACACATACACCCATGCCAAATCAGTGTAGTGATTCTCCCTCTCTCTCTCTAACAAACACACAAAGGGAGACAAAGAACGAAGACAAACGAAAGGAGGACAGGACGCAGATGTTTGAAAATCAGGAAGGAGTACAAATCAGGAGAGAATGAGAAGTAGGAAAGAACAGAGAAGAAGAGAGAGAGTGACAGAGACAAGGAGAAAGCCGGAATCCTCTCAGCTTCCCTGTGTGTGTGTGTGTGTGTGTGTGTGTGTGTGTGTGTGTGTGTGTGTGTGTGTGTGTGTGTGTGTGTGTGTGTGTGTGTGTGTGTGGAGAGAAGCCGCAAGATTAATCGAACAAGGTGTCTGATTGTTCCCGGGCTGAGGGAGGGCGTGAATGGTGTGATGAAGGTGGTGACGGGTGGGAGAGGTGATTGTGGTGAGAATGTGGGTTTGGTGAGGGTCGTGAAATGGTGGTGAGAGGTGGGAGTGTGTTATGACGGTGATGAAAGAATGAGGGAGAAAAAATGGTCTGGTGAAGGAGTGTATGGTGAGGGTGTGGGTTCTGTTGGTGATATAGTGAGGGTGTAAGTCTGGTGAGTGGTGAAATAATATGGGTTGATGTGGTGTGAAAAGCGTGGTGAAAATGAGAGTGTGAGGCTGGCAAGGATGTGAAAACGTGACTGTGGTGAAAGGTGGAATGTGGTGAGGGTGGTAAACTTGTGATGATGTGAATGGTGTGCACCACGAGTGTGGTGATATGGTAAGGAGGGTGGTGAGAGGGTGTGGGTGGTGAAGGTGAGTTTCGTAATGGTGTGAGTGAAATGAGGGCTTGGGGGTTTGGTGAGGATGATGAAAGTGAAGGTAGCTGGGGTGTGAAAGTGTCACACACACACACACACACACACACACACACACACACACACACACAAGGAAGACACATCACAAACACGAGTACGACAACGCATCAGATAGACAAAAAACAAAAGATAAGCAGCAAAAATGAGAAAAAACTGACACCCAGAAGAATCGTAATAATAAAAATAAAACAAAGGCCGCACACTAAGGAAGACGAAAAGAAAAAGGTACACATACACACACCAAAAGAAAGTGGAAGATAAAACAGCACACAAAGTAAAAGAAAACGAAAAACTTGGCAGCAGACAAGGAGAAGAACTGACACAATGAATACTACTACTACTACTACTACTACTGCAACTAATAATAATAATAATGATAACAATAATAATAATAATAATAATAATAATAATACAAACACATAAATAGCCACGAAAATTATACAGTATAGTTGTCGATATACACCATAAAAAACCTAGATGATAAAATAACAGAGATAAAAAACACGAACACACGAAAGACTAGGCAGCAAACAGGGGCAAAAGCTGACACTCAGACGACGCGTAATAATACAGAATCGAATCAGAGGCGACCCGGCAATATCCGTGGCCGAGAGAGGAAGACAAATCGGGCAAAACTCGACCGAAACTTATCCCGCCCTGATCAAATGACGACTTGGCAGGAGGAGCCCTTTTGATTGGCCTGGCGTCCTTCTGTAGTTGCGGGGAGTCGAGGGTGCATTGGTTGGCGCGATCACCTCGATATTGGAAGAACCAGAGGTCGTTTTTAGGGCCAGTGTGGCTCTAAGACTAATTTGTTATATCTTTGTTTCTGTTCGCTCTGTCGTACACATGGCGACCTCGATGTAACTCTTTTTCGTTTAATGAAAGGAAAAAGGAAAAAAACTCTAGGGATCAGCATTAATTGTTCCTCCAAGAAATACAAAAAAAAAAGAAGTTAAATTCAAGATCCGCTCATTTCTAGGTCTATTACGCTGCATTACCTAGGAGCAGACTGAACCTCAACAAAACCTGACTATTTCCCTTAATCTTATGCCTTCCTCTTTTCGAACTGCAAATATATGAAGACGCTTGAATGATGTTAGGTGAACAGAAATGCCTTAAAAATATGCTATAACCCACAAAATATTCATAAAATTCTTAAAAATTCTGCGAGATCTAACTGAAATTTGACGTTCAATGGCTCAGAGTCGTTCCCAACAATGCCTCTCACTTGCCCACTATGCCACCTCCGCTTCCCCACTCGTCCCCAACTTCCCCTCCACGCCCCTCACTCCCTACTATCCACCCTCCCACTTCCACACGATTCCGCCACCTCCCCACCACGCCCCCAGTCCAACTGTCCCACTATACCCCCTTTCCCCTCTTCTCCACTTTAACCCCTCCTACACTTCCCCACAATGTCCCCTCACTACCTCCATGTGTCACTTCCCCACTTCCACTCTATTACCCCACCTCCCCACCACGCCCCACATTCCAACTGTCCCACTATTCCTCCTCTCCCCTCTTCCCTTCTATGTCCCCCTCCTCTCCCCTCTTCCCTTCTATGCCCTCTCCCCCACTTCCCCACTATCCCCCGCCCCACTCTTTGTCCCGTTAAAGTCTCGTCTTAAAAGAGTTATTGTGATGAAATATTTGAAAGAGGGAAGACGAAAAATAAGACGAAAAAAAGAGTGTGTGAACCTTGACCTTCTTTGCGACATTGTGGTGAGAAAAGTTTCATAATTCCATTCTCAGTGGGATTACTTAAATCTAATAATACAGCTTTTTATTAGAACTTTATGTCATCTATTTTTCTTTCCTTCCTTCCTCGAACTTTCGATTCTAACTTTATCTTCTTTATCAGTTGATCCATCTTTTATCAACTTTCTTCCTATTCCATATATTATCGGATTTATTTCTACATAATGGTGCTTATGTCCGTCGCCTCAAATGAAATAATTCTTGTTTATGGCTTCTCCTTGCTCTCTCTCTCTCTCTCTCTCTCTCTCTCTCTCACACACACACACACACACACACACACACACACACAGAAAGACATAGAAACAGATCAATATAATTAGTTAGATAACATAACTTCTTCCTTACAATATTAAATTTGCTCTGCACTTTTTAAATTTCCACATAACTTAATCCTTTTCAACACTGCCTCTTTATTTTTGATTATCTGATTCAGCAACATTTTTAACATTTCGTCCAGACCCTAAGTCCTGCATTTCCTTTTCCAGTTCTCCTTCAGGGTCTAGCTTCCCGGAAAATACACGTCTCTCACAGCTCCACCTTCCTTGTTTATTTCCTTCCTAGAACCACCATTTCCTCCACTTTTACATCACCACGATCATGCCTATGAACTCCACATTTACTTTATTTTTCACTGTTATTCAGCACTATCCTCTCCCAGGTGCTGGAGAGGGGTGCCTTCACGTGATGGCACCGATATAACTAGAAGAAGGAGCTGTCCGGTTATACAAACGTCCCTCCACAACTTCCCTATCCCCCGAAAGGAGGATGGCGCCCTGCAGGAGGAGGGCAACTTCAGCCTGAAGTCCAACAGGTTCACGTTTCGGATGAACTTGGGCTACTACTACTACTACTATTACTACTACTACTAACGTTATATCATCCAACTCATTCGGAATTTTCAGATTTTCCGCTCACAATTTCATACCCTTGACAAACTCAAATAAACATTCCCTTCGGCAACATGAGACTGACAAGGGCACGTGAAGCTCCTCTCCTCCACAAATTCTCGTCTACTTCCCCTGTCCTCAGAAAAGAATGTGGGTTTATACTTGCATAGTTTTTGTGTACTGTTATAAGTGGGTAATATTAAATGGAAAATACGACACACGGCTGACATATTAACCCTTCAGCTGAGGCCTGTGCACTTGGGGTATTTTATGGTGTTCAATATATACACCCTTGGGATCAGGTACAGTACATACATCGTGTAGGGATCCGGTACAGTGGCCTACATAAATCTTGAAAGGATCCAATGCTCCATTGTGGTAGACAGCGCCTCACCAGGGTCGGATCAGTGTCCTTCCCACGGCGAGGTGTACGGAATAAGGGGTGATTTGGTTCCCGGGTGGACGCCGCAGCTACTCCATCCAAGGTGCACAGTGCCACCACGCGTAGGCTCCCCTCAGTGCCTCGCGGGGTAGTAATAACAATAAATTAAAACAGGTATTATGTTTCCGCGTCTTTCATCACACTGAACTAAAGGGAAGGCCAGGAGTGCTTTTCGTTCCTCTGAAGCTAAAATTCACTTGGGTTCTTGACTTGCCTTTATATTGGAAAGAGCTGATGGAATGCTTAATTACAGTTCGGCCAATAGTGTTCTTTTTAGGGATAGCGAGGCGTGTGTGTGTGTGTGTGTGTGTGTGTGTGTGTGTGTGTGTGTGTGTGTGTGTGTGTGTGTGTGTGTGTGTGTGTGTGTGTGTGTGTGTGTGTGTGTGTGTGTGGTATGAAGCAACCATATCATTCAAGTACAGTATGCGTGTGTTTGTATGTGTGTATATATATATATATGCATAAAAAAATGTACTGAAACGATGAAGATAATTATAGTTTGAATAAAAATACTGTACATGCGGTTTCCGTAACGTGGACAATATATATACAAATACTGATCCAGGTGTGGGGTGGGTATGCATGGTGATATTTTGCGTTTAGGGTAAATTGGTTGGAATTGAATATTTTGCTTTCTGTTCAATGGCTGTTATTTCTATCTACCTCCAAACGACTCTCTCTCTCTCTCTCTCTCTCTCTCTCTCTCTCTCTCTCTCTCTCTCTCCTATTACTTATTCATCATATTAACTACCCCTCATTCTAAAAGGATTGGATACACTATATAAAGCTTTTAAAACCATGATTCCTTTATTAATTCATTTTTTCTTTATTTTACAGACACTGATATTCAATTATGGAAAGTCCACTTACATAGAAACGTAAAAAATAAAAAGGCTATGTATAACTGGGAATAAATGCTAAGAATATTTTTATGATTTATCTTTTTATTTTTATTTTGTGCCTACACGCAATCAGAAAGTTCTCCTTTATATCCACAGGTTTGTTTACATTTTAATTGTTTTGCACTAATTGTACTCTCTCTCTCTCTCTCTCTCTCTCTCTCCACTTTCACATCTACACCCATGACCACACCTACACCCGCTCAAATACGTCAAACATCCCTGACATCTCTCTCTCTCTCTCTCTCTCTCTCTCTCTCTCTCTCTCTCTCTCTCAAAAGTTTAGATGAAAGGGATATACGAAGAGGACGAGACAAGGAACAAGGAAGAGACTGCAGCGAAAAGAAAGACAAAGGGGAGAGAGAGAGAGAGAGAGAGAGAGGTAACATTTACATACGAACTCGACACGTGTGCCTAAAGGAATGAGGGATGGGGGGAAGGGAAGAGGGAAGGGGTGGAGAGGGGGAAGAGGAAGATCGAGAGAGGTGTAGAGGGGAAGAGGAAGATGGGAAGAGGTGCTGAGTGGAAGGAAGAGGTACAAAGGAGAGAATAAGGTACAAAGGGAAGGGATGGGTACAAAGGAAGAGAATCAAAGGAAGGAAGGGAGCGGTGTGTGAGGACCAGGTGGACCTAAGCTATTGGATTAGAGAGAGAGAGAGAGAGAGAGAGAGAGAGAGTACGGATTGGGCAGAAGAAGAAGGGAGGGGAAAAGAAAAGAAAGAATGAGATTTCGTGAGGGGAGGTAGGAATGAGATGATGCAGCCTTGTGTGTGTGTGTGTGTGTGTGTGTGTGTGTGTGTGTGTAACGAGTATACCCGTGACAACCCCTTTCTCTACAGGTATACGCTTAATATACGCATGTTGCAAGAATATGTGAAAGGGCGCATGAGGAAGTGTGCAGTTCGTAAGCTTTCTTCCGTCTCCCTTGAAGCATCGCCTTTCATCCATTTACATAATAAGAAAATATGTTAATGCATAAATTCTGATGTAAATGCTAATGTGAGCGTATTTCACAGACCTTCTCGCAAGAAAGGTTGCTGCAAACTCGCTAGAGAAAGTTTACCTAAAGCAGCCTCTTGGTGTGTCTGAATGCACCTCCACACACACACACACACACACACACACACACACACACACACACACACACACACACACACACACACAACAACAAACACAACACAACACAACGCAACTCAATACAACACAACACACAACAAAACATAAACTTTCACACACACACACACACACACACACACACACACACACACACACAACAACAAAACACAACACAACACAACGCAACTCAATACAACACAACACACAACAAAACATAAACTTTCACACACACACACACACACACACACACACAACAACAAAACACAACACAACGCAACTCAATACAACACAACACACAACAAAACATAAACTTTCACACACACACACACACACACACACACACACACATACACACACACACACACACACACACACACACACACACAAAACACAACACAACACAACTCAATACAACAGAACACACACAACAAAACACAACACAAAACATAAACTATTTCACACACACACACACACACACACACACACACACACACACAATATGTTGGTCTCTAACAAGAAATTTCGTATTACTTTAAGGAACGTATTTTAATTGGCTATGGGGATGTCGTATTTCCTCTTCCTTAGCGATTTATTCTTCACATAAAACAGTCTCCACTCTTTTATTTTTGTTGCAAACTATTTCGATATTAAACCTTTTTATAAATATCATACCTGAGAACGTTAAGGCGTAATATGCAAAATAAATCGCCAAGGAAAAGGTGTTACGAAGCCTCCCGTGACTAAAAACACTTGGTTCGGCCAGTGTCAAGCGGTGTCAAGTTGGTGTCAAATCTGGTGGTTCTGAATGTACTGTATGTTTTGAATGACACCATCTGGACTATTCCTGGTATGCACTGAGAGAGAGAGAGAGAGAGAGAGAGAGAGAGAGAGAGAGAGAGAGAGAGAGAGAGAGAGAGAGAATTACAGTATACAGTTACCAACTGAGGACAGATGAGTTGAAACGTAAGACATCCCCTTGAGACTGAGGCTACTGTACGCTATCATCATGTTTCCATAAAAGAGTTAAAGAATACACAAAAGTCGAAACCGAGACATGGATAGGCGTGCCAGGAGAGCGAAAGTCAGGGAGAAAGGAAGGACAGGGGTTGGAGTGAGGAAGGACAGGGGTTGGAGTGAGGAAGGACAGGGGTTGGAGTGAGGAACGACAGGGATGGAGTGAGGAACGACAGGGATGGAGTGAGGAAGAGAAGAGTCGGAATGAGGAAGGACAGGGTTGGGAGAGTGAGGAAGGACAGGGCTGGAGTGAGGAAGGACAGGGGTTGGAGTGAGGAAGGACAGGGTTGGGGGAGTAAGGAAGAACAGGGTTGGAATGAGGAAGGGCAGGGCTTGCATGAGGAAGGGCAGGGCTGGAGTGAGGTAGGACAGGGACGGAGTGAGGGGGACAAGTTTGCTCAGCGAGATTAAAGTCAAAGTTTTACCCGCCTTGGTTCAACTCGAGCGCGAACACATGAATACAAAATGACTTCCTGAATTATATATAGATTATATGGATAGACAGACAGATATAGATAAATACATGGTAAGAGAGATAGAAATAGATAGACAGCCAGATACACAGACAGATATAGATAGATGTACGGAAAAACAAAGTACATATAGTAGTTAATATTAAGCATGTAAGGTATAACGAGCTGGTTAGGTTAATACCCTGGTTCATGGGTAGCAGGAACAACTGATGCCCCTCTTGCTCCCCTTCCCCCTGACTATCACGCTACGAAGCAGTTTGCCGCCTTTAAAATTACGTCCCACTTAACCCTTTTGGCCTCAAGAAGTCTTTTAGGTTCTCTCTCTCTCTCTCTCTCGGCCATTTTTGTGAGGCTGGAAAAGTTCATGAATTGAGGAGGAGTAAATAAATGCTACCTCTAACCCCTCCAGTTCTTCTAGTCTCTCCCAACCCAAATCCAACCCGAGTAAATTGTCTGGAGATAGCCAAGAAAAACAAGAAAGGAAAGAGGAAAGAAAGGAAAAAGAAAAGGAAAAGGAAGAGGGGAAACAGGTGGTAAAAACTGACAGAAAAATGAAAGAAAAATGGTAAGAGTAAAAAGAAATGGGAAAAAATACAATGAAAAGAGACAAAAAAAGAAAAGGAAAAGGAAAAAGATAAGGAAAAGAAGGAAGAACGGAAAACAGAAAGTAATAAAATGGAAAAAGAAAAGGGGAAAAGTAAAAGAAAAACAAAAGAGAAAGAGAAAATGAAGAGAAAGAAAACGAGGAGAAAGAAAAAAGAAAGATGTCCCCGTTCTCAAGCTGTAAAACGTCGATCGCAGGGCCGTCTTATGGAATTACGTGCGAGATACTGACCCATTTGACTGAAGATGCGCGGGTTGTTTCCTGGGTGATGACCTGCTTAATGAGGAAGATGGGGCGGCTGGCTGAGATGACGAGAAAGAGGAGGACGAAGACGATTATGAAGACGAAGATGCTGATGATGACAATGGGGAAGTTGATGATGGAGACGATAGTGAAGATGATGATGATGATGATGATGATGATGATAATAATGATGATGAGGAGGAGGATGGGGATGACAAAGAGGGCACTTACGTTGGAGTGTTTGAATAAAAATAGTAGTGGTAGCAGTAGTAATAATAATAATGTTATTAACAACTAAAACTCTGTACCTGTCCTGCGGACAGTCACTAGTCTCCACCTGCTGTTTCATACAATGACCTTGACCGCATTGGAGAGATTTGGAATTTGTTTTTCTATCAGCAATGGCCCATACCAGCACACATAACCTGGACCATTCAGATTCCTTGCGCAAGTCGTACTGAAATCTCCAGCAGACATGACCAGCTTATCTCGTTCACAACATAATACTGATATGACACTTTCCGAAACGCCGTTCTGCTGCACATTAAGGATTTGGAATTTACTTTTTATCAACTATGGCCCATGCCAGGACACATAACCTGGGCCTTTCAGATTCCTCGCACAGTCTCCGGTTCTCCTGGAATCGTCGCGAGACTTTGAGGCCAGATTAATGACAATACCAGCAAAAACAACAGTCTCCACTTATGTAGTAGCTATGTAGTTGGTGGAAACTAATAACATATAAAGTTTTCCTGTGAGGGAAGGCGAGACAAAGAAAAGAATTGGTGAGTATGAGGATGTGTGACGTATTTATCCGGGCACTCTGTTCTGCATACCCGGGCAGCGACATAGCACGGTTAAATCTGTGCCACCACGTGATGGCTATTACTCACAAATGTTACTTGGGCGCGAGGACTAAGCAATAAACAATTAAATCAGAGACAGGCAGATTAAAGCTGCACCAAACTTAACCTTCATCCTTCACACTTTTACCTAGCCTACTTAAATTCTCCCTCCCTCCCTCCCTCTCTCTCTCTCTCTCTCTCTCTCTCTCTCTCTCTCTCTCTCTCTCTCCATTTACATCTCTGCCTACCACTCCTCTACGTCGCATTCCATACCAATACCACCTTGACCTGTATTCTCGCCAGTTAAGAAATGTCCCTAACACCTATTCCTTAGCGATTTATTTTTGGATATGGGTGGTTCATGTCCTTTTGCACGTTATTTATGCAGAGTAGGGCGATGTTAGAAGGATTTATATAACACAGAATATGACAGTAATGTGTAGTATGTAAAATAAATCGCTTGGGTAAAGGTGTCAGAGAGGATCACTCCCTGAATTTATACCCAGGGTCGTATTCTAAGTGGCTTTGAGGATTCCTTAATATCTTTTCCTAACTGATTCATTCTTTACATTACCCGTACAAAATCCTCTTTTATATAAGTAATGCAAAATTTCCCCATGACGAAACGCTATGAATTACAGGCGAGAGTAGCCTATGTTAAGGTACAGAAACAAAAGAAATCGCTAAGGAGGAGACGCCACGAACGACAAGGAAAGAAATGCGCAGAGTGTTTCCAGGTCTCAAATTAATCCTTAAAAAAAAATCTTAGTTCAGAGAGGAGAAATTACCCCAGGTTCTAATTCTTTCTGCAAGAAGGACACGGAAAGAAACAAGAGCCTTCACACACCTAGTTCTTCCTGGGAAACGAAATGAAAGTTACGACGGCAAATGGCTCGTAAATATTTACAAACATCTCATCCCTGATTGTTATGACAGGTGGAAGGAGTAGAGTCTTATCATGTATCTAGTTCTTCCTGGGAAACGAAATAAAAGCTACGACCGCAAATCGATCGTAAATACTGTGATGACAGGTGCGTCGGAGGCAGGTGGGAGACATGAGTAGCAACACTGGGATCAGGTTCATTCATAAGGGCGTGGGGAGGGAGGGAGGGAAGTAACAGGAGCTGGGCGAGTGTGTTCAGGTGGCTACACACACGACCACGCCCACCTTTGCTCGTCTCAGCTGGCCATTGGATATCCTGGCCAGGGGTAGAGCCGCGGGGGGAAATCTGGGGCAGAAAGACATGGTTTTGTCTGCATTCTTTGTCCTAACTTGTACGAGGTGGGTTCTAATTTTACCACGGGAAGGGGGAGAGTGTAGGTGAAGCTGGGCTCAGTCTGGCCTGTGGCTCGGCGAAACGATCTGTCGGCTGTGTAGCGCTCCGGTGCTGCTCTCGCCCTCCTCCTGTCCTCCTCCTGCAGACAACTCCTGAGCTGACGGAATCTCTGCTGCCCCTCGAAAAGCTAACTTAACCCGGCAAGATGACGTTCTGGCAGGAGAACTACGGCTTCGTGAAGGATGTGTACGACTTCCGAATCCAGAAGTACCAGGAATGGATGGATAACCTGGAGGGCATTGTGTCGAAGGTGATGGCCCCCAACGTCCAGTACACCTACAAGGAGTTCAAGAATATCCAGGACAGCCTTTCTGTGAGTACTCCATATCTATCAGTCTGCCTGTCTGTTTATTTAGCCATCTACAACATCTATCTATCTGTTGTCTTTCTATCAGCTACCTGTCTGTCTTTCTGTCTTTTTGTTTGTGTTTGTCTGCTTGTCAATCACTCAGTATGTCTGTCACTCTGTCTCTGTCCGTCTGTCTGTCACTCTGTCTCTGTCTGTCTGATTGTCTGTCACTGTGTCTGTCTATCTCTGTCTGCTATTTATTTATCTACCCATCTATAACCAGACACCTACATTCCGGTAGAGGTGGCGACAAACAAATCGCCTCCATGTCACCCTCTCCCTCGCCATCAGGCTGCCCCCTCTCAACTCACACACACACCCTCTCTCATGTATTTCTTCACCCTATCCCCTCATCCTTGGTCTCTCCCTCTCCTTCTCCCCCTCCACCTCATTTACACCAGACCCAGTGATAAGGGCCAGACATTCATTCACGGATCATGCAGTCATCTGGAATCTTGTCATCCCCCCCCCCCTTTTTTTTTATCTGGCGTGGATCGCTTTCCTTAACTCCATTACTATTCACTCTCTCCCTTCAAAAAAAAAAATAATAATAAAAAGAAATAAAAAACTGGAACCAAATTTACCTTCTTTGAAAATCAAGTAGGCTACGTAATTAACCTGTATAAGAAAATAAATAAATAATTAAATAAATAAATAAAGGTGACTAGCGATATGTACGGCTATAACTTTTTTTTCTGTTTATGAAACTGAATCTGAAACTAAAATGAGAGAGAGAGAGAGAGAGAGAGAGAGAGAGACAGAGAGACAGACAGACAGACAGACAGAGACAGAGAGAGAAAGAGAGAGGCGAAAGTTGAAAATGAGCTCTGAAAAACTAGTCTAGGCTGCTTGATGGAAAGAGGACGCTCGCATAATAGCCCTCATCAGGAATGTATGAAAACGCAATGAAGGTTCTGATGACCGGGTTCACTGCCTGCCGAATTTCCCGTCTACCTTCTGATTTCACCTCGATTCAGAGCCCTCATAAACTTGATTTGGATTCCACCTTCATTCAGTGTTTCACCTTGATTTGGACTCCACCTTGATTCAGTTTTTCACCCTTAGTTTTTTTTTTACCTTGATTTGGATTCCACCTTATTCAGTGTTCACCTTGATTTGGATTCCACCTTATTCAGTGTTCACCTTGATTTGGATTCCACCTTGATCAGAGTTCACCTTGATTTGGATTCCACCTTGATCAGAGTTCACCTTGATTTGGATTCCACCTTATCCAGAGTTCACCTTGATTTGAATTCCACCTTGTTCAGAGTTCACCTTGATTTGGACTCCACCTTGTTCAGAGTTCACCTTGATTTGGATTCCACCTTGCTCAGAGTTCACCTTGATTCTTGTTTGCCTTGATTTGGATTCACCTCACATCACCTCGCATCAATTTAGATTTTCCTTATTTCATCTTCATATCTCATCTCATTTTTCATTTTTCCTAGTTTCAGTTTTCAATTCATTTCAGATCTCACCTTAATTTCACCTCATTTCTGACTTCACCTCATTTTTGGTATCACCTTAGTTCTATTTCCACTTCATTTTGGAGTTCATGTCAATTCAAACTTCATCTCGACTAAGACTTCACTTAAAATATACATCATCTCAAATCAGACATCACTTAAAGACAGACATCACTTCAATTTAGACTTCACCGCACTTCAGACTTCATCTCACTTCAACTTCACCTCACTTCAGACATCACCTCACTTCAGACACCACCTAAGTTCAGACGCCATATTATCAGTTTTCCCCCCTTGTTTATATTTTCCTACATAAAATCCCTCTTTATTCATCACAAAACAATCATTACATTTTTTTCTGTTTGCAAAGACGTCTCCTGATTTTTTTTTTTTTTTTTGCGTGACGATTCTACATCAATTTTTCATCACGGACTTTCACAAATCTCTCTCTCTCTCTCTCTCTCTCTCTCTCTCTCTCAACAGACTTTTCCTCAGATTACAAAAACGTCTCCTTAATTTTTTTTCTTAAGTGACAATTCCACATTAACTTTTCATCACCGACTTTTACAAACACTTTCTCTCTCTCTCTCTCTCTCTCTCTCTCTCTCTCTCTCTCTCTCTCTCCCCATCAGTTTCTCATGAATATTTTTTATACGACCTTTCAACACTGCCTCTCGCCTTCAGAAATATTACTCACACTTTTCTTCTATGCTCAACGCCCTATTTTTCTAGTCACAATGACCTATGCCAAGAGATTACCTAATATCCTTACTCTTATAGTTTTTCCCACAAGGCGTCCATATCCCGCCTTTCTTTAACCCTCTCATGGTCGCCACAGCTCTAGTTACTCGGTTCCAGTTGACACCAGGCGATTTTATTGAGCTGGGTGTAAGGTATAGGGGCCTGTATGTCTATAATATCACCATTAACCCATCTACGGTCGAGAGAACTTTAGGATTCGATTCCATTTAACGCCAGACGATTTTATTAAGCTAAGAGTGAGTCATAGGAGCCTGACAGTGCTAATCCCCTCAATCCGATGACGCATATCCTTGTTGCTCCAGACGATTCAATTTAACTGGGAGGGCTTGACACACCCTTCACTCCCTTCTTCACCACGAGAGGCTTTTCCTGGGCTGGAGGAAATCGTCTGGAGGTTGCAAGATTAAAGAGAAAAAAATACAGCAAAGTCGAGGAAACAGTCATCTTTCCAGTTCCGTCTGAAGAAAATTGACACTTGGCGAAATACAGTGAAAACCCCCCCTCTACTAGTGTCTATTTCATTTCATTCGTTTTTTCCACTATATATTCGTCAAATTTTGGAAGGATGCTTGTGTGTCTGTCTGAACATCACCGGACTAAAGGGGTTAATCGTCTTCCCCTCTCTGATCCCTCCTCAGAAGTTTTTTTTTTTTTTTTTTTTTTTTTTTTTTTTTTTTAAACGCGATTTTTCCTCAATTTCTCCTGGAAAGATTCTCCTCTCAGTCACTGCTTCACTGATCTCGTCTCACACACACTTTCACATTGCGACTCACCACCTTCGCTTCCGTGACGCCGTTGCACGAAAGTTGTTTGCATGTCACCTATTTCTAATTTTTAAGCTTCAGAAATATCATCATGTACGGTCGCGGACATAAATAACACTCCACTTTTACATGCTTCTTATCTTCAAATAACCATCTTAATTTGTGTGACGCAGCTGCACAAAAGTTGCATCCATATTTTCATTTATTTATATATATTTTTGTTAACGTATAATTTTCGGAACTTTGCAGATTCCGTCCTATCGAAATATCATCTCGTACAGTCGCGGACAAAAATAGCGATCCACGTTTACATATTTCACAGTTTCATCTCAGTACCTCAACTCCCGTGATACAGTTGCACAAAAGTTGCTTCCATGTATTTATTTATTTATTTATTTATTTATATTGTAATTTTCGGTACTGAAGAGAGTCCGTCCTTTCGAAATACGCGTAATGTACAGTCGTGGACATAAACACTGAGTCACTTTTTAGTCGAACAATATTGATAACTTACGCAACAGTCTTAAATTATTGCCGGGTTCCAAAAATCACAGTATTGGTTATCGAATAGCATCGTTCACAATTCTATATTTATCGTAATGAAGTGGATCAATATTTATGGTCGCATCCGTAAACTGTTTAGTACTGCCTTAAACTACAAACTGTTCTTTCTTTACCTAAGTTTTTGAGTTACAGCTATCTTCTGTGAGAAAGAGAGAGAGAGAGAGAGAGAGAGAGAGAGAGAGAGAGAGAGAGAGAATCACTAGACTTTAACTACAATCACCCAATAATGGTACACTGCAGGGCTCGATATTCTCCTCGGAGGAAGAGTGGTTGCCAGAATTTAAACTCTCCCATGCTGGCGATGCACGAATGGGACAACAGAAAATTTACACCAGAGAAACCCACCAAACAACAAACATTTTACAGTACACAAGCCTTCAAACAACAAACAATTTACAAGAGAAACCTAAAAACCAAAGAATTTACAAAAGAAAAGGCCTCTACACAAGATATTTTACCAAGAGAAATCTCCACAATCAACAGACAATTTACATAAGACCCGCAAACAAGACCTCATCCTGTAAATGATATCCCCAGCCCCTTCCTCACTCTCCGTCTCATTCTCGCCACACAAACACCACACATAAATTTACACCAACAGTCTGTAAATTACGCTGGAGGGAGGGAGATGTTGCAGGGTGAGCAGCTGCTTATAAGATGCTACGTAACTCACACTAGACATACTGAATACTTAATTCTTTTTCAGTTAGTATGCCTGACTGCTTAGGCTACACGGGTCATACTAAGCATACTGCATACTGTTTTCTTGTCATGCTACTTATATGATGCTCAATATTTCATACTAAACATTATTCATACTAGTTCCTTTATTTGCTGCTATACTATGTAGCTTATAATATGTTCTACAGGTCATACTAAGCATACTGCATGCTTTATCTTTCATCAGGTACTGAATTACTCTACTCTTTCATGGTGGAAATAACTCTAGTATTCATATCCTCACAACTCTGTCTCTCTCTCTCTCTTTCTCTCTCTCTTTCAACTTCTCCATGATGGGGACAAGTCTGCCATTCTCTTCCACATAACATTCTAGATTCCTTCCTCTTCATTAACTATTCATATTACTCTCCCTCTCTCTCTCTCTCTCTCTCTCTCTCTCTCTCTCTCTCTCTCTCTCTCTCTCTCTCTCTCACGCCAGACGATTGTCTTCAGCTTAGCGATTCAAAGACACTGAGCGATGATGGTTAACCCTTTCGTAATGGGCATAACTCCAGGATTATATTTCAAAGCTTAAGCCAGATTTTATTCGGCGGAGAGAGAGAGAGAGAGAGAGAGAGAGAGAATCACCCACCGGACTGGAATGATAGAAACAGTCCATATTAACCCCTTCACTACGAGCCCTCTCATAGAATAAATAAAGACGTATGGTAATTGCTATAATAAACTGAAAAGTCATTAGTTGGGTTATAATTACCTTATTAAAAGTCATACTGTAATTATTTCCACACTTGTCCGCCATACTTTAAAAGAATTACTGTATCTATTATTGCGATTTTGAATTTGCCATTATTGCATCTATTTTCATATCTATTTCGGTGAGAGATTAAATCACCCCAAAGGCAACACAAAGCTTGGTTAAATGTACAGATTCTACATTTCTATCATCATCATCATCCTGGTTCTGTTCACTGCGGCATAAAACCCTTCCTCGTCCTCCTCCTCTTCCTCCTCCTCCTCCTCCTCATCATCATCATCATCATCATCATCATCATCATCCTGCCTCTGTTCTCTGTGGTCTAAAATCCTTCACAAACTTTCATCCAAACTTCTGATTTTTCGTCATTTGTATTCCACCCCAGCAGACGTACGGGCTTCCTCCCCACATATGGCTCTCAACTTTTTCCCATTCCAATCACTGAACTACTTTTTGTTTTTATCTGACGGTACTGGGTCACTCTCAGATCATAAATACTAAGTTGTGGTTGTATATTTTTTGATGAGCCTTAGTTATGAGTTGGGACTGAGTCTCTTTGGTTACTAGTTTAAATGAGCCTTCAGTCTGACTACACCTGACCATCAACTGAGCTGAAAGGGGTAAGGGGTCGTTGGCAAGTTGGAAAATACACGCTGTTATTTTCTTAATTTAATATCTTCAATGGCGTGACCTTGCCTTGGCCATTCCTATTTTCACCTGTATATATAACACACATTTGCAAATTCAGGAAACTCACTTTTTATCCTGCCATGAAACCTTAACATTATTTCTGCCATTACTTACTGATCACTCCTAAGCTTCTATTTATTTATACTTTACTCATTTATTTATTTAACGTGAGTATCAGGGTCGCACCTCCATTAATCACAGCAGGAAGGACTCATATACTACATACTTTATTATATGAAAACACTGGCATTTTCAAAAACCCTCAACGCATTACTGTGCGTTGTATGAAATACCTTTTGTTAAAATGAAAATGCTTACTGCCATTCACATTTTTTTTTACTGTCATCCACATTTCTTACCGCCATTCACAATTTCTTTTACTGTCATCCACATTCTTAACTGCTATTCACATCTTTTTTTTCTCTCGTCTCAGCCATTTGTCACTGTAACACCCACGGACTGCACACCTGTCCCCGGTAATTCGTTCTTCGACTACCTTCACACCTACACATCAACACATATAGATCGTTGCTGCTATACACATTCGTCCACAGCGATAATATCCTCATTCAAAGCAACATACGATTCCTAACACATTGTATGTACAGAGAAGAATTCTATTTTACTTAATGCTAAGAAGATGACGTGATACTGAATACATAAATTTGTCTTTGCACAGCGTCACTCTCCTCCTTAATCTAGTGACAGATCGTGGTAGCCTTTATTATGCTTTACTATCATCATCATTATCATCATCATCATCATCATCCAGTCCTCTTTTACATATACCTTCTTCTACATATATCTTTCTAATTTTTTTTCTCAGCTCGTAAAAACCTACCATTCTCCCTCAATATTTTTTTTCTAGTGCTTTCGTTCATTTCACCACAACACTAAAATTCTGGCAGCAGGTCAGCCCAACAGGAGCTCCGGATCTTACCACCTCTTCCCATAAAACCCTCAACACGCTGCTACACATACCTCACAGCTCCATTAAAATCTCTCTCTCTCTCTCTCTCTCTCTCTCTCTCTCTCTCTCTCGACCCCGACTACGCCAGAAAGAAAATGAAAGCAACAGCACGTAGCACGCGACCTAAGCACGCACACCTTTCATTAAAACAGCCCTCCCCCCGAGAGAGAGAGAGAGAGAGAGAGAGAGAGAGAGAATGAAAGTACTTTTGACGTCGACTGTACAATATACCGGGACCTAATTTCTCCCAGTATAATCTCGGGGACTTTTTTCTTGATTAAATTCATTCCATCCTCGACGATATAATATTCAGCTCAGGACAGACTTTTCCAAAATGAGGAGTAAAATAAAGCCTTCTTTAAGACACTCGTTACTAAGTTAAATAAATCATCTGGAGGAATAAAAAAAAAAAAAAAAAAGAAAAAGAAAAGACGTGAAAGGAAAAAAAAAATGGGAAGGACGTCACAGTATAGGGCCTATGAAAACAAGTCTACGGTCAAGAATCGCCCGGAATCAAGAGGTTTAAAACAAAAGTCTACGGTCGTGAATCGCCGAATTTTACACGCCGCATTTACAGACCGGCCACCGTAATCTCTCTCTCTCTCTCTCTCTCTCTCTCTCTCTCTCTCTCTCTCTCTCTCTCTCTCTCTCTCTCTCAACTCCTCCAACGAAAAACAAAGATAACGTTTTCTTGTTCCTTCCACCTTTACCTAAGTTGACGGACGATCTTACCTGGTCCCTTGTTTGCATCAGAAATCAACTATCACACAAAGAAGCTGGGCCTTGTCACTGACCTTCTGAATACAGGATCAGGAGGGCAGTGATGGATGGGTCTCTGAATATTCTAGCAAGGTTTCCCATACACAGACAGCCTGAGACGTGGGTAAGGGAAGTTCTAGCACTGCTCTACTTACGAATGAAAAGCCTTGGGTAGATGAAGATGGGAAGGAGGTATGGCCAGATAAAGGTGGAAGGGGTATATAGAAAAGGATGGCAGTATGAGTAGTTAAAGAAGGAAGGAAGTAAATAAAGTAGAATATTAGGTACACCGGATACTGTATATATATGACAGAAATCATGTGAAAAAGAAGAAGTATTTTTCATGTCGTTTCTGTTACCTTCATGGGATTTTGTGCAACTGGAGGATTTACACACAGTCTTTATTAATTCCTTTACTAGACATTAGAATACTTCCTAAGTTTTATTTATTCGCCTCTTTACAACCTAAATGAGGAATATGTGAATTGACTGCATGGGTTAGTGACTGTGTAAATTGGGACGATGTGTCTTATTATTATTATTAATATTATTATTATTGTTATTATTAATATTATTATTATTATTATTATTATTATCATTATTATTATTTAATCCTTTTGAATCTCTTGCAAGGCGAAAATACTACTACTGCTACTACTACTACTAAATAATAATAATAATAATAATAATAATAATAATCATCATCATCATCATCATTACCCTGACCCTTTCTATCACTCATCATCATCATCATTCACCACCACCACCACCACCACCACCATCATCATCCTGCCTCTCTCTCTCCCCCAAAGATGTAAGAGACAGCGGGTCAAAATTAGCTAAAATCAGACACCCAACATCATAAAACAAGAGAAAAAAAAGAGAAAAAAAGAAAGAGAGAAGAGAAAGAAAAACTCACATCCCAGACTGGCTAAGAAAAAGGGGAGGTGAGAGCGAGATTGGAAAAGAGTGAGTAAGAGTGAGTTTGGAAAAGTGTGAGTGAGTGAGGTTAGTGTGAGGGTGGTAAGAAGGGGAGGAGGAGGAAAATAATGTTGAATGTGGTGCTGTTGTAGCGTGAGAGGAGGAGGGGGAAGGTTGGGGAAGTGTGTGAGGGTGAGGTTTGAAGTGTGAGGAAGAGCCTGGGGAAGTGTGACGGTGAGACTAAATGAACGAGGGTGAGATTAGTGTGACTGAGGATGAGGACAGAAGTGTTAGTGTGCGTGAGTTGAAGTATGAGTATGGCTGAGGTTGAGAGGTGTGAGTGAGGGTGAAGTATGAAGGTGATGTGGTACTAAGTGTGAATGAGGGTGAGGCTGGACAAGTGTGAGTGAGTATGAGTTGGAGATGTATGAGTGAAGGTAAGGATACAGAAGTGTAAGTGAGGGTAAAGGTGAAAGTGTGAGTGAGAGAGACAGAGAAGTTAAAGTGTGAGGCAAGTGTGAAGTCAGAAAAGTGTGAAGCAGGTGTGCGGTTGAGCTAGAAGTAAACACGAGGGAGAAAAAGAGAGTAAGAAAGAAAAGAAATCTTGCTCTCATTCTTTCCTTTATCCATCAGGCGGCACATTCTTCGACCTCAACTCTCTCTCTCTCTCTCTCTCTCTCTCTCTCTCTCACTCTCTCTCCATCTTAAATGCTGAACTGTATCAATAGATTAACATTACAATATAATGCTAGTCACAATGAAGTGCTGCAGAAAGGATGCAGGACCACAGTACAGTATTACAGTACAATTTTCTCAAACTAAGCTCCGTGAAATAAGCTGAAAAATGAAAAAAAGAAAAAACTGAGTCAAGTTAAAGTGACAAGACTATAACGAGTAGAAAACATATGCTACAATACTTCCGAAGCTACCGAGATTACGACCCATCAAAAAAAAAAAATAATAATAATAATAAAATAAAATACCCAGACTCAAAATTTTCCGACTGATAAAACATAAAATATAATCATCACACAAAAATCATTACGTTTCTTCCTCACCCACATGTACGGCCAAATCCAGTGTGTGTCCCTAACTGTGTCACTCACTCATTCACTGAGTCACTATGCCTTTTTTGAACGATGAACTCTGGCAAGACGGAACCGTAGAGTTAAATGAGCAACACCGTTATGGAAGGTGTGAGACGGAGAGATGGGGTAGTAATGGTGTGTCTGGCGTGGGTTTGGGGTATGTCAAGGGTGTGTCAGGCGTTTGGTGTGAATCTGGAATGTTCATGATGGGTGCGACTTAGGACACAGGACACCTTTTGGGATGTGGTGGGGTGGTGCACACAAGTTAGGTGAGTGCGGCTGTTAAAGGTGTCCGTTTTGTTTTCGGAGTTCCTAAA
This sequence comes from Coenobita brevimanus, assembly GCF_032717465.1. NCBI lineage: Eukaryota > Metazoa > Arthropoda > Malacostraca > Decapoda > Coenobitidae > Coenobita > Coenobita brevimanus. The sequence goes on along the minus strand of NC_137004.1, from coordinate 39,410,921 downwards.
AAATTAGCCGAGTGATAAAACAAACCAATATTTCACGAAAACTCAAATTATAAACGTTTCGAGGCAGTGTAAAAATAAGTTCCATTCAGACACACACTTAATCGACTTAAAAGATGAAACAGAATGCAAAAATTAGGTCTTCTTTTCACCCGAGTTTCTTTGCCTCTGCCGCATCAAACACCAAGGTTCTGTGTACACTGGGAGGTGTGTGTGTGTGTATGTGTGTGTGTGTGTGTGTGTGTGTGTGTGTGTGTGTGTGTGTGTGTGAGAGAGAGAGAGAGAGAGAGAGAGAGAGAGAGAGAGAGAGAGAGAGAGAGAGAGAGAGAGAGAGAGAGAGAGAGAGAGAGCACTTTTATGTGTAAAGAAGTGCGAAAACCTTGGATGCTGCTGGTGTTTGTGGTGTGTTTGTGTGTAGGTTTGTTGGGCAACTGCGCGTACCTGGGGAGGTTGGGCCTCAGGCTCTTTTTTGTGTGTACAATATGTGTGTGTTTGTATACTGTGCAAGAACCTGAACACACACACACACACACACACACACACACACACACACACACACACACACACACACACACGCACGCGCGCGCGCGTCCACTCCAACACGCCTTACCTCCATTGTCACACGCTACAAAAACCATAATTCCTTTTCCCTTCCCCCGCCAGAGTAACCAAGGACGACTAGCATACAAAAAAAAACACAGCTACACATTTTAACTGCGTCTATTTACGGCTTCTACATTAACCTGTGCGGCACCTGAATACGATAAATGGCTTCAGGGAACGGGTTATCTACTCTATGTCCAGAATCGGATGCTCTGGGAAATTCATGTTAACTAATATAACAAAATAATCTTCGTTCTAATTAATTCCTTTAGTGAGTTGGTGTTCTCTCTATTCTTCTGCTATTTTATTCAGTTCAGAGAAAGTTACTCATTCCTATGGTATATTAAAAAATTTACTATCAATCCTTCTTATTTTTTTTATAGTTCCTAAGATGGATAAAAACATTTGGAGATAGGCAAGAACGTAACAAGACGTCATCGTACTGAAGGTGCTAAAAGGAACACCGGGCTGAAAGAAAATGGGGAAAATGAAGACAAAGTGGAAGAGAAACTAGTTAAAATTGCCTAGTAAAAATGAGAAAAAGAAAACAAAGAGTAGCAAAAGTATAATGAAAATAAGTGTTATTGTACTGAATGGATACGTGAGAGAGAGAGAGAGAGAGAGAGAGAGAGAGAGAGAGAGAGAGAGAGAGAGAGAGAGAGAGAAATGGTTAAGAGTATGACAAAGCTGATTTAAAAATAAAAAGTACCAATATTAGTTTAAAAAATGAAAAGAAAATGGTCTGGTGGCAGCAAAAATAAAGAAAATGGGTTACCGTGCTAAGAGGGTAAAATATAGAAAAAAAGAAAGAAAAGACTCCACGGCTGAAAGAAAATTGGAAAGACAGAGACAAAGTGGATGGGGAAAAAGTGTAACAATGGTCGTATTTCACACTTGCTAATTAAAAGAGAGAGAGGTTGGACACGCGCAGATTTATCGCTGTGTATGTTACTTGTTACTGTGTGTGTGTGTGTGTGTGTGTGTGTGTGTGTGTGTGTGTGTGTGTGTACGTGACGATGCGCACAAGGGCATGGTGTGGGCAAGGCGGTGGCCAGCCTGAAATAAATGAGTACAGGAGAAAGTGGTTACCTAAGAGCAGAATGCGGTACTACTCAGCTACCTTCTCCCATTACACGCCTTGCTCTCCCCCCCCCTCACACACACACACACACACACACACACACACACACACACACACACACACACACAGCAGGGTGGAAGAAACCCCCCTATAAAGGACGACTGTTTTATTTCATTCCTGTTACCAAGATTTTCTTTCTTTTTTTTTAAGATATTCGTGGCAGTGAGAGATTTAATGAAAGCTCTGTCAAAACCCTCCGGCTTGAAGAATCTCTTACGTAAGGCAATAATAAAATAATAATAATAATAATAATAATTAAAAGAAACGGTACCGGGCACAGCAAATCCGTCCCCGGCGGTCATTTTACTGCTGATGTATAAACACAACAGGATATCTAGTCAAAGATGAAATATATCTAATCTGAAGTAAATCGGGTGAAAATTGACAATTATTTATGGCCATTTGAAATATTAGGCCCGACCCACCTGACACTGACCTCCCTACCGCTAACTAAGGGGTGACCCCCTGATGTAATGAGTCATGTTATAGGATGCAGATTTGAAAAATGCACTTTTAGATTTTGGTTTCATGTCGATATAACGAATATGAAAGGAGTTATGGCGAAATAACTATTTTTAAATTTTACATTTGGGGTGCCTACAGCCTGGACCTTGGCCCAACTGGGCCTAAAATTTAATCACCTGATCAGAGCGTCATAGCCCATCATTCCTGTAATTTTAGTCAAAATCGCACCAGTATTTTCGTGTATAGTTAACAGACAGACAGACAAACCGAGTGAAAACAATACCCGTCCCCGAGCCCCTCCGGGGCGGGGAAGGGTAGTAATAATAATTATAATAATTACAATAATAATAATAATAATAATAATAATAATAATAATAATAATAATAATAATAATAATATTAATAATAATAATAATAATGACAAAAACAAGAAAACTTTACATAATTCTCTTACTGAGAGGCGTTGCGAAACCTCTTTTACCAGCGCCTACAAGGCCAAGCATCACACACCTACGCCAGCCTGACCATGAATTATTGCGACCTTCATTTCAACACTGACCGCAGAACCGTAAACAAATTAAGTTCCATTGATTCCAACTTCGATGTCTGGCTTAAAGTGGGCCAGGCAAATGGAACTGGATGGATGTAGAGGACAGACGCGGAAAGGACACCAAACGTTTCAGAATGTCAGTCCGGGAAAGTTTAAGATGGAAAGGTTGGGTGGGAGAGAGAGAGACAGGTTAGAGGTTCAATTCTTTATTTTCTCCAAAGTTTCGGGCTACACAGAACCCATCTTTCGAGAGCCTGAAATGTTACAGAAAATAAAGAATTCACTCTCTAACTTGTGTCTCTCCCACCCATCACTTCCTCTTTGAACAATGGATCATCTACAAAATACAATATACCTGCACACTGGTTTTCAGACCCAGAATTTCTTACGTGTGAGTATTAGCTGTTGTCACTGAGTAAGATTTTGCAGCTTAATCCTTCCGGTACGATGTAACTTCTTTTAATCAGGCTTTACTAATAAGATTTTTTCACCTTAGTTAAGTCTTCTAATAGACAAGGAGTTGCAGACGGTTGTGTCTCATCCCAGTAGCACAAAAAGTCTCCTCCATGGTGAACAAAATCCTCTCTAGACAGCAGGGATGAAATAATATAAACACATCACCACAGTGCATGTTAAAGAGAAGTAACCTAATTTTCCCACGTCTCCAAACTCATTACTACACGCACCGAATTAATATAAGTACTGTAAACTTAAATATACAAGCAGTAATACCCAGAGACAGACACAACTACAGAACTGCCACAAAATTAATATTAAAACATTAATTCTGTACCTAATTCACTTTTCAGGCCATGGTTAACTCGTTCGCTGTAAGGCCATCATGTTTTTATAATTCTTGCTAATTCCAGATGATTTTGTTGATGGGGGAATATACAACTAGAGTGATTTTCAACGCATCATACATTTAGTGATACACACACACACACACACACACACACACACACACACACACACACACACACACACACACACACCATTCAGCACAGTACACAGGGTATTTCTTCAGCCTGCCACACTAATAACATTCCACGAAATGCTCTATTCATCACTCGGCTCTTACACTCCATCACCCACCCACCCACCCATGTCACACACACACACACACACACACACACACACACACACACACACACACACACATTCTCAGCTACACCACAGTTACCAAATCTCATCAACACCCACACACTTCACCATACCATACTCACCACACCCCACCACAAATATTTCTTCACACCACACCTAACCCAGTCTGACATTCCTATCTATAACACCCTTGCCTCTCTCTCTCTCTCTCTCTCTCTCTCTCTCTCTAGGGCTACTCTACGTACCTACCCATGAAACCTCCCTGTATCTATCCACACACACACACACACACACACACACACACACACATCTCAACACGCAGCCTCCGCACTTTACACACCACTGCACACATTCCACCACATCTAACTCACCACTCAGCTAGTCATGCTACACCACGCACTCTCGCACTATCACGTTTCATTAACCACCTGCACGATACACTTACTGCCTCCTCACTCTACTCTCACCACACTCACACATCACACTCACCACACATACTCTCCTACACCGTCCCACTGTTTTCTTACTTATGCTTCACACCAGCCTGATTTCACCACACCACCCATACCACATTCACCACACACCGTTCTCCACGTCATACCCTACACCGTCACATTTTTCATGCTTCGCTCCATATTCATCACACCTTACTATATTAGCTGTCCCACTCTACGCACCACTGTCCCACTCAACGCACCACGCACTCTCCCTGACACCACACTCACCATGCTCTCTCTCGTACACCACACCACACTCACCACGCATAGCAACGCACTCACCATCCTGTTCTCTAAATCACACTCATCACGCACCTTCTCACACCACATTTACAACACACTCTCCCAAAAAATTTTATTTACCATACACTCTCAGACCACAATCAGTCCACTCTCTCTCTCTCTCTCTCTCTCTCTCTCTCTCTCTCTCTCTCTCTCAAAACATTGCACAACATTTACCACAACCACACATTACCCTATCCACATCCTAGCACACTTACTCCCTCACTCTCTCTCTCTCTCCCTCTCTCTCTCTCTCTCTCACCACACCCACACACCCCGTCCATATAAGAACACCCGTGTCTTAAGGCCACTCCCAAGGACGTCGTCTTGAAATTCTTCCTCAACTATTTAAACTTTTTTCTCTCACGACGCATTTTACGGAGGGTGAGCGTCGGGGAAGGGGCCGTGGGTGTCTCAAATGCTCCTTCAGGCAGGTATTTTTGCTCCAGTTTATGCAGTAAAATGAAGGGTATACGGGCTTATTAACTGGCATGCATCTAGGAACATTTTACTCACTCTCTCTCACTCTCTCTCTCTCTCTCTCTCTCTCTCTCTCCCCTTTACACATCCTTTCCAAATGAAACTTCGCGGAGAAATAACAATAAAAATGACAATAATAATAATAATAATAATAATAATAATAATCTTTCGTGATTCCACAAAAAAGAGCGAATTTACATGAAACAGATCACAAACGTTTTCGAAAATTTTTTACACCAGTGAAAACTAAGATTAACTATTTAGGATTTTCGGGATCTGAAGAAAAATGAAAGTAAGAGATCTGAAGAGAAATGAAAAACGACTGAGGAATATGAAGACAATGAATAATGTATAATAAATATCCTACGACATCTATTGGTTTTCTAGAGGAACGCCTTCACGTCGTAGCACCGATATAATGAAGTGGCTCCAATATTCGGTTATACAAATGTCCCTCAGCTCCCCCCCTATCCCCCGGAAGGAAGATGGTGGACTGAAGGAGGACAGTTCAGTTTGCATTCCACTGGGTTCACATTTCTGATGAATCTCGGGGTACAGCAACAACAAGAACAATTACTACTACTGCTACTACTACTACTGCTACTACTACTACTGCTACTACTACTACTGCTACTGCTACTACTACTACTACTACTACTATTACTACTACCACGATGACACTGGAATGAAGACTTTGCCTGGGTTGTTATTTTTGTTGTTTTTGTTGTTGTTGGTATCCCAGGCCCATCTGGACGTGAACCAAGTGGACCGCATGAAACCGGGCACTCCAAGCAGGCGCTCCCAGAGATCATTTGCTAGCCAGGGTTAAAGTATTGTTGCAACTATAGCCTTTCTACTCTAACTTGGCCTAAAATTGCTTTCGCCCCACCTTGAATGCTGATCTGGTACAATAAATTAACACATGAATTTGACAGAAGTCACGAAGAAGTGCTATGGGAACGATGTAGTGGTGCAGTTTTATCCATTTCTGCCACTGAGCTACGAGAAATAAACTGCAAAAGGACGAATATCTAGGCCAAGTTAGTATGAAAAAACTATAGGTACGGTACTAGGCCTATGATGACATTCCACCACCAAACCAGCTACTCTGTCAAAACACATGACCATATGAAGTTAATTAATATGAACCTCGACATGATATCTTGCTGTGACCCTTGAGTTTATCTGAAATGTGAACCTGGTGAACTGCAGGCTGAAACTACTCTCATCCCACAGTTCACAATGTGGGAAGGCGAGGATGACGAGGTAAGTTCTTATAAACGGGCAGCACAGTAGAGCCGCCCGGTTATATTGGGGCCACCACGTGAAGGCGTCCCTCTCCATCATATACACCAGAGAGACACAAACCTGGATCGTGGGGGTACGGTGGCGGACATAAATACTGATCCACCTCTTTACGATAAATAACGAGATGGTGAACAGTAACTTTTCAGAATACTCTTTACGAACTTCATAATTGTTCGAGTAAAGAGATGAACGATAGCCGCAAATGTATCTCTTCCCAATATACTTTAAGTCATTGAAAATAATGTGCATCGTTACATTACAAAAGTGCCTGCAGTTGAATGGCAGACTTATACTTAACCCTCTCCAGTATAATAGGATAAAGCTGGAAAGGGCTGCCTTCATGTGGTGGCACTGATATAACCCGAGGTGCTCCGCTGCCCGGTTATAAAAATGTCTCTCCACTCCCTCCCTATCAGCCCTAAAGGAGGAGGATGTTATGCTAGAGAAGGGCAATTTCAGCCAGCAGTCGACCGGGTTCACGTTTAGATACGCCTGGGACCACCACAACTTAATTACACACACACACACACACACACACACACACACACACACACACACACACACACACACACACACCGTAAAAACAGCAGTATGAATTAATGAAAACTAAAATATGATAAAAAACAAGGTTAATAATCTGGCACCAGCAAAAAATGTAAATAGATAATGCGCATACTTGGTGTATTGCCTAATGAGCTTAACGTGGGTGAAAAAAAATCCTGCCTGCGAAAGAAATGCTATCTAATTAGGGAGGAAACTTGGTGCACAGGATGATGGCTGGCTGTCATCTCTGTCTCGCTCGTTTTCTTCCTCGTTCTGTCTGTCTGTCTGTCTGTCTCTACGCATGGCATTGAGGAAAGTTTTTACTGTAAAGACTAGTAGGTATCATGATCATTATACTCTCTCTCTCTCTCTCTCTGCTTATTTCGTGGTGCCTACAAAATGACCATGTGTAATCTAAACCATATAGAGAAAACACTAGCATGAGAGTATTAGTAACTGGAACCCCAGGCTCATCTGAATGTGAACCCAGTGGAGTGCAGGCTGAAACTGTCCTCTCCAGTAGGCCACTATCCTCCTTTTGGTGGACAGGGAGGGAGCTGGGGGATATGTGTAGCACCGGGCCTCTCCACCGACCAGTTATGTCAGTGCCACCACATGAAGGCGTCCCTCTCTCTAACACCTGGCATGGCTATAATAAACTATGATCTGTATTTTAGTTGATATGGGGGACTTCCAAGCACCTCCTGTTTAGCGATTTATTTTGCATATTACACTTTAACATTTGAGAATCTGAAGGTGAAGGGGGGGGGGTTAGGCGCTGCGCTATCCTTGTCTTTGCCTTGTTGAATCAGATACAGCCATACTTTTCTCTCTAGCAAAAAGCCTCAAAAGAACCATTAAGCCTCTCGCTGTTGACTTGCCTTTGTACTCCTTTTTTCACTTTTATCATGTCCTTTTAATCCCAACATAATTACACCACCAACATACAAAAGAATACTGAACTACAGGGAATAAATCGCTAAAGAATAAATGTTACGAACTCCTCCAAAGTTACATAGCATACAACCCTGAAACCCCCGATGCTGAAAAGCGCCACATGTAACTTAAGCCTTGAGGATGGGAGTAGCTGGCAGTGGTGAGAGTGTGGGTCTGATAGCATCTCCCTGGCTGGCTTGCTGGCTGGCTTTAATTCTGGGCCTGATGGGGGAAATTCTAGCCTCCTCCCACGCCCAAAATAGCCCTGGGACCCGAGGAGTGCTCTTAACCCCGTTCAATGGCGATTTATTTTATTTTAGTAATTGTTATCCTCATACGATTTTGTTTTGACTAGGAAATTTTCTCACTGTCATGAGGTTAGGATCTGTAATGACTTAGAGAGAGAGAGAGAGAGAGAGAGAGAGAGAGAGAGAGAATTATATCCTCAGTGCCAGGTGGATTTCGACTTCAATTCTGCCACAGTATTTTTTTTTTTTTTTTTTTTTGGCCTAAAGAAATGTCTCCAGTACCGAAGAGGTAGAAACAAGACTCCATTTTCCCTTTTCACATCGCTCAAGACATAGTTTTTTTTTTTTATTCGTACCTTTTCCCAGATAACTGTACTCACCAAAATCTCGTATTGAAGTTGTTGAAGACTATAGGCGGTCCCCAGTTTCGAAATTTTCCCCAACCAAAAAAAAAAGAAAGAAAAAAAGGAAAAATGATCTCTGAAACAGCAAAAAAATAAAAATAAAAATAAATAAGAATAGAAATACGTCATCAGAGTGAAGTGATTTACTCTTTTGCTATGATAACCTCGTGTCTATTATTTTCTCGTCACCCTTGTATGGTTTTGTTTATATGTCAGTCACTATTATTACCCTCCTCACTGACACCAAGCCTGTCTTCATCAGTATTAACATTTCAGCATTTTGTATCATTTCATTACCAAATAAATCACTCCATTGCAATCACGGAATCTGACCCATTTTTTAGGGAGACAACATTAATTTATTCTTACTCCCACATGAAGATTTTATTCAATTTGAGAGAGACCCAATCACAAACACAAAAAAAAATCAAAATAATATGATTGTCAGGTGGCAAGGAAAGGAAAAATATCATTCCAGGGAAGCGGCTGAATATGCTCATCTTGCTAACAATAGGCGATACTGTTTTCCAATATCATATGCAGTAAAAAGGCTCAAAACAATTTCTTTAGCCCTTCCGCGAGGTTGGCAGTGATTAACTATATCATGATGGCTAACTCCAGAAAAAATACTAAGCGGCAAACGTAAAAAGGCTACACAAAATCACACTGAACGAATACACACAGTTACCCCCAACAATCACTCACTAACAACGCCAACCATCTCCCCTAGAACAACCACAGGGAACAATCACAACAACAATCACTCTCTAACAACGTCAACCGTCTCCCCTAATGCAACCATACAGAACAATCAACATGAGCAACAATCACTCACAAACAACGTCAACCATCTCCCCTAATGCAATCACAAAGAATAATCAACATGAGCAACAATCAATCACTAACAACGTCAACCATCTCCCATAGAACAACTACGGAGAAAAATCAACGCCTGCAACAATTTCTGCAATGCCCAGGGTGAACCAGCGCCAGGAGAGGAAATGCCCTGCTGGTCTTGGCCCGAAATGCCGTGGTCTTAAGTGGTGGGTCTTCTCGCCTTTCCTACCCTGTTCTCTTGCCAGCCTGTGTAGTAGTAGTATACGGTACACTGAAGAAAACAACTATCTTCTTAATTCCGTTTTGGGATTGATTACAACTTACGAAAAAGAATCAGTCACATAAGAAAAATCTCAGTTCTATCAGGAGAATATTTACAACTTAGAATATCAGTCACATTAAAAAAAAAAAAAAAAAATCAAATCTGTCTGAAGAACATTTACAATAAACGAAACAGCGTAAGTCTCATGCATAACAATGATCTTCCCTATTCTTCGTGAAAATAATCACAACTACTCAAACAAAATAACCCCCCCAAAAAAACAATGACATTTTCAATTACGTCTAGAGAGTTTCTATGAGTGGCAAAACAGACAGCCATACAAAAAAAAAAAAAAAAAAAAAAAAAAAAAAACGGAGGAAACATTAAACCTGAAAACTAGCAACCAATTAACGAAACGAAGAGAAAACGAAGTACAAGATACCATCGATTTTTAAAGCAAAGTACGGTGCCTTAACATCGTCACTTCCCAATAATTTATATCGAAAACTCAACACGTCCAGCAAGTACGCCGATAACAACTTCTTGCAATGTCTGGCGAAGCTGTTATGACAAATGATGTAAGCAAACAAAGCCTTTGAGAGCAAGCACGTAGCAAACTTTTTCCAGCCTACGCAGGAAGCAGAGAAGTTCTGTGCTTTAAATTACCTTTTGCGTGAAATCTTTAAATTTTATACATTTTATAATAAATTTATAAATTGACTGATTGACTCACAGATAAATAGGTATGCACACACACACACACACACACACACACACACACACACACACACATATATATATATATATATATATATATATATATATATAGGTGTGTGTGTGTGTGTGTGTGTGTGTGTGTGTGTGTGTGTGTGTTTTACATGTATGTAAGATTATTTGTTGAACAGTTCTGTAAATCGATGAAAAACAGATACCCAATATCCGATGCTAACTATAAAGCACAAAAACCAAATCTTTTCTCAAATTATGCAAGATGAAAACCAGGAACGTGGCAGGAGCATCAACAAGGGCACAACGAGGCCAGCATTCAGGTGGGGGGCGAGCAACACCACCACACCGCCGCCATTACCATAACTGTGGTGCGGCTAATGATCAACACGTCACCGCCATAAGCACCGCTGTTGTGGTGCTGGGTGTGTGTGTGTGTGTGTGCGGGGGCTGGGACAGACACACATGCACACAAACATATGCGCAGACACACACGCAAACACACACACAGATGGGCTGACAGAGATACACAAACACAAGCATTCTCTCTACCTATCTGCATATCTGACTATCCATCTACCCATTTATCTATTTATCTGTTTATATCTGTGTGTGTGTGTGTGTGTGTGTGTGTGTGTGTGTGTGTGTGTGTGTGTGTGTGTGTGTGTGTGTGAAAGTTCGCTATCCAAACTTAGAGCACGTCCATCACTTTCCTTCCTGACGCATCATATCAACAAGAATCAGCTATGGTCTGAGAAACAAACTGGGCATCTCTCAGCTTAGTATTATGAGAGGCAGAGGAGGTGATATATTAAGATAACTTTTGTCATCGAGGGTACAAGTATGTGAACGTGTAATATTTCTGTGTGTAAGTCGGTGCGTATTTGACAATAAGGATATAAGATTGCCAGATCGAAATACAGTGATGGCTTTTTTCACGAGTACATTCTTTTACTGCTAGTTGGGGAGTTTCTTTTCTGCTGTGGGGGAATTTTAGATACAGTTCTCAATATATCTCTCATTACTAAAGGTCTGTCCTAAGTTTAATAAAATCGTCTGGAACAAGGAAGAATAACGTACAGGGAAACGTCACCAGCTTGAAGGGGTTATATCTAAGCTTGTAGACTAACATAATTTCCTCCCCACCTACAGTCAGCTATCTTTCAAGTTCAAACACACACAAGCCGTAAAAGCTAATTACAGGCTCACATTACTCTAGCCTTGCACACACACACACACACACACACACACACACACACACACACACACACACACACACACACACACACACACACACACCATCACCCCCAAACCATCATCCCACCCTCCCCACACACCACACTACTCATGAGCTAAATTTATTCATGAAATTCCACACACACACACACACACACACACACACACACACACACACACACACACACACACACACACACACACAAATAGTTCCCATCCACAATCAGGAGAAAAACAGTGTCAACAGAGGCATGACGAGGCAATCAACCGGATTCAGAACGATGCCAAAGCGCGCATGAAACTTTTTTTTTTTTTTTTTTTTTTTTTTTGACGTAAGGACGAAATAGCGAAGTTCTTCCTCTCTTATCCCTTGAATCCGGTGGCGTGTTCTTGATCATTATTTCCGTCGGTTGTGGATGCTCCCTAACACCTTTTCCTACGCGACTGATTCTGTTTTTATTACATTCCTTACTGTCCTGCTCTGTACGACATAAATCCTTCCAATATCGCCACACCCTGCATAAATAAAGGACAAGAGGACATCAGCCACCCATATCCAAAAATAAATCGCCAAGGCACTGGCGTTAGGGAGCTTCCTTAACCGACGAGACGGTCATAATGTAAAAGTGAACTAAAATAGTCTGGTGATAACAAGAATGATAAGCGATAAGAAAAAGGTAATCGTACAAAAGGGGTTAACAGATTCACTACCATGTTGTCCTTGGGCGGTATTCTGATGTGGATAGGGAGTTCCCTAACGCCTCTTCCTTACTGGTTTATTTTCTCATTCTGCTCCGTTCCTTTATTCTCGTGTCTTATTCGTGCAATCTAAGTCGACATTGAAAAGATATAAGAAGCAAAAAAGAGGAAATCAGTGAGTGGTCTGTAAAATAAATCGCTAAGGAAGAGGTGTTAGGGAGCCTCCTTACACAAAAAATATTGCTTAGGTTAGAGGATTACATTGGGGGATTTGGGGATTAATAAGGCTTTATCTGACCCCTACAGCTGTAATACTGATCATAATCTGAGTAAATGCGTCTGGAATCATCATCATCATCATCATCATAATTCTGTCACCTCCATCACCATCATCATCATCATCATCATCATCATACTATTTCTGTCACCTCCACCCTCATCATCATTATCATCTTATTTGTCACCACTACCACCATCATCATCCCAATCACAATTCTCTCATCATCATCAACATCGTCATTATCATCACCCTATTTCTGTCACCACCACCACCACCACCACTATCATCATCACAATCACAATTCTCTCACAGTCATCATCATCACCATCATCAGGAATCAGCAAAAACTAAAATAAAAGGGTCGTCCCCAGGCCAAAGCATCTTGTATATAATTTCATATCCACATAATCTACATAAGAAAAAAAAAAACTACTGTATTCTTTTCAGTAAAATCCTCTAATTAAACTGAAGCCACAAAAATCGACTCAATAACCAATCAGAGTGGTACAGCCGCGTCCACACCACACTGATACCATTTCTGCGTGGCGTTCTCTCCCTGGAAAATGATTTATTACTCCGAAACGAATGAGGACCGGAATGTACAAACAAACTTGGATTAACTATTGTGGATATGATTTGTTTTTATGCAAGAAGGAAAAAGGGAGACTGTACAATTTTCCTGTCTCTATATTCCGTTCACTTTAAATTGGTGTAAAATTGCCATCTGTCCATCTTGAATGCTGAGCTATAAGAAGAGAGTAACACTAGAACAAAGTGCTGGTCACGAAGAAGTGCTATGCAAAGGAAGCAGAGCCGTAATACTACCAAATTCTGCCACTGAAGTAAGGGACAGAGGTTGCCAAACGACGATAATCTCAGCCAGGTTAGGGTGAATGGAGTGTAGCTCTTTCAGCATAAATATATCATAAAAAATTAAATAAAACATAATCCTAAAAAAAAATCATTCTACTTCCACATGGTGTATTGTAAATCCAGATTCATCGGGAAAAGTGATGAAAACGATTTGTCCATTAAACATGTGTTCAGTGTATATACCTCGTCCCCTCTTTCCCTCCCTCTCCTCCCCTTCCTTCCTCTTCCATCCACCTCTACCCTCCTTCCCTCTCCCTCTCTCCTCACCTACTCTCGTCAGTCTCTCGCTCCTCCCTGTGACTCCCGACTTATGACACACCCTGTATAATTATCCTAATCTTCTTTACTATTTTTTTTCACCTAAGGATGGGATGAGGAAATTTTTAGCTGAGAGGAAAATATCATCAATAATTTTTTGTCTCTGCAGGATGAACTAGCAAGGGTGAAGGCTGAAACTTGCCATACTTCACGTCCTTCCTGTAAGCGAATATCCAAAGTTACGAGAGAGAAAACTAATCATAAGTCTCTTTGTGAATGTGTCTCAGGCAAATGATTTATGGCTCCGAAATGAGTCTGGGTAAGCGGAGAAATTTTGCACGCCACACACGCACGCAATACATCAGCCGCTGCTCCAGTCTGGCATATATTGAGAAGGGAATGAATTGGAAGTGTGTGTGAGGACCCTGTTTGCTGCAAGAGTCAAAAGGGAGAGGAATGTGAAATGTGGATTTAATGTTCATGGTACAAAATATTTACGTGTATTACCTGTTTCCTCTCTTTCACTTCCCATTATCCCTTTTTCCCTCTCCCTCCCTCTCTCTACCCCCTCTGTTATTCCCTCTTCATTCCTCCCACGATCCTTCTTCTCCCTCTCCTACCCTCTCATCACCCCCTTATTCTCTCTCTCCCCTTTCCTCCCTCCCCTATTCCTCTTCCTACACTCTCACTCCCTCCTTTTTCTCCTTCCCTCCTTTCCTCTCCTACCCGTCTTCCTACACCATCACTCACTCCTTTTTCTCTTTCCTTCCTTCCCTCTCTCCCTCCCGCCTACTCCTTCTCCCCCTCCCACCCTTTCTTCACCGTCCCTCTTTCTCCTACTCTCTCATTTCCACCCTCGTCATGCAACCATAATCCCCGGTAATGACTTCATTTGGGATTTTATTTGAGGGTCTCTCAGTCATTTCTCTTGCCCTGGCTCACGAATGACGGACAAAAGAGGGTTGCTTTTAAGTTAGTTTACCTTCTATCTGTCTATCTATCTATCTACCCATCTATCAATCTATCTATCTATCTATCTATCTATCTACCTACCTACCTGCCTATCTATCTATCTATCTATGGGCTTATTTACCTTTTATCTCAGTCTACTGACAAATGCTTTAATTCCTGAAGGGGTGGCCACAAACAAATCGCCTCATATTGCGATGTCCTCTGCTATTTGGCTGTCCTCCCTCCAACTCAAACATTCCTTCCCCATGTATATCTCCACTCTACCTCTCCATCTCACCCTTGGTCTCCTCCTCCTTCTCTTCCCCTTAAATTTCTCCACTCCATCTCATCCTTGGTCTCCCACTCCTCCTCTCCCGTCCACCTCACACAAGCACTCTCCTAGTCAGTCTCTCATTCTCCATCCTCTCCACATGGCCGAATACTGACAAAACGCCTTAGTACAAGACAGAGGCACAAATATCTTCCCCAAGTCTGACGAATACATAGCGGGAAAATCGATACCATCTGAAACACAGGCTTACAAAGGTAGGGTTTTTACTGTATTTCGCCCGTTGTTAATTTTCTTCATACGGAGGTGGGAAGATTGTTTTCCTTGACGGTGTACATTGCCAAAAAAAAAAAAAAAAAAAAAAAAAAAAAAATGTCGCGTTCTTTTGCCGCACTAAATATTCTGAAGAAGAAAAAAATGAAACTTTCTCAGGGTTACTCCTTGGAATTACATGAAAAGGAATGATGACCCAACCGCTCCGGCATATTTCCACCTTAAAGCACAAAGAAAGAACCCAAGGCCTGCAAAACTGGCCCCTTCCTAATTCAACGAAGCCATAATGAAAACCAAAGTCAAGACCTCATTTCGTGATGCCAGGACACACTGCGTTTAATTCCTCCTTTGGTATCGGCTATTCAAGACGCCAATGGCACTGACGTAAGAAGAGCCTGAAGGGAGAGGAGAGACGAGGGGACCCGTATACAGAGAGGTGTGTGTGTGTGTGTGTGTGTGTGTGTGTGTGTGTGTGTGTGTGTGTGTGTGTGTGTGTGTGTGTGTGTGTGTGTGTGTGTGTGTGTGTGTGTGTGTGTGTGTGTGTGTGTGTGTGTGTGTGTGTGGCAAGAAAGACATACCTCAAATGCAAAGACGGGACGGAGAGCCCAAGGGTGAAGAAGACGTGAAGGATAGGATGGGAGAAGAAGAAGGGATGGAGACTGAATGGCTTCCCTGTACATAAACCCTTCTATTGACTCGACCCCTCCTTGCCTGGGGGGTCAGAAGAGGGGAGACTCCTATAGAAACCTGCTGAAAAGGATGAGGAGGAAGAAGGAACATGGGGAGAAGTAGAGGCAAAGCGCTGAATGGCGACACAACCAGACAAATGATGTGCGATGGAGAGCGAAGTGTAGCATGGAATGAGAATAAAGGAGAGAGAATTGGAAAGGAAGAGGAGGAGTAAAAAACGAAATGAGGAAGTTAAATGGAGAGAGAATGAGACCAACGATGAGAAATGGAATGCGTTGTGAAGCATGAAATGAGAAAGAGAGGGACGGTAAGTAAAAAGAATGTGAGAAGAATTGAGTAAGGAAAGAGAAGGCGAGGAAGAAATTGGAGACTGAGCAGACAAACGACGGCCAATTGAATGCTTAGTGAGCCATGCAATGAGTGTAAAGAACAGTAAGGAAGGAGAGAAGGAAGGAAGGAAGGAAGGAAGGAAGGAAGGAAGGATGGAAGGAAGGAAGGAAGGAAGGATGGAAGGAAGGAAGGGAGAGGGAAAATGGACGAGACAAGGCAGAGACGGAAGGAAGAGCAAGCAGAACGAAGACAAGACGAGGAAGAGGGGAAAAAAGACAGAATTAGAGAAATAATGGAAAAGGAAAATGTAGTGAAGCATCTTCAGAGAGAAAAGGAGGGAATATACTGTAGATGGGAAAATGGGGCGAAACACAGAAGATATTAGGAAAAAAGCCATAAGATAAAGATAAATAGGGGGAAGGAAGATCTGAGGGAGACGGAATGAGGCAAATGATGAGAGATGGAGAGCGTAGTCAGGCAAGGTATGAGTAAAAATCGTGAAATAAGAAAGGGTGAAGAAATGAAGAAAGGGAAGAGATGAGGAAAATGAATGATGACAGAATGAAAAATGATAGGAGATGAAGAAGGTCGTGAGCAACAGTACGACAGTGGTAGTGGTAGTAGTAGTAGTAGTAGTGGTGGTAGTAGTAGTAATAGTAGTAGTAGTAGTAGTAGTAGTAATAGTAATAGTAGTAGTAGCAGTAGCAGTAGTAGTACTAGTAAGAGTAGTAGTAGTACTAGTAAGAGTAGTAGTAGTACTAGTAAGAGTAGTAGTAGTACTAGTAAGAGTAGTAGTAGTACTAGTAAGAGTAGTAGTAGTACTAGTAGTAGTTGCAACCCCAAGTTCATCTGGAAGTGAACTCAGTGGACTGCAGGCTGAAGTTGCCCTCCTCCAGCAATTCACCATCTCCTTTCAGGGGATTGAGAGGGAGTTGAGAGGCTTTTGTACAACCAGGCAGGGAAGCCGTCCGCTCATATTAGTGACACCGCGAGAAGGCAACGGAAAGGGGGGAGATGGAGAGTGGCAAAGCAGACTCGAGGAAAAGACGACGAATAAAAATGAGGCGTCAGAATGAGAACAAAATTATAATGTAATGGAAAAAAAATAAAGCAAAATACTGCAGTAAAGAAAGGAAGCTGCAGACTGATAAGGAAAACTGTAAACAAGAGCAAATAAGAAAAGAAAGGAAAGAAGGAAGGAAGGAGGGGAGGAAGGAAGGAAGGATGCACGTAGAAAATGAGGGAAGGATTGGCAGGAAAAGCTGTGAAATCCTGCAAAACGAAAATGTGTGACTTTATAAGGAGTAATAAAAGAAGGATAACAGGATGACTCAAGGAAGAAGATATAAAAACCTACAAGAGAAAAAAATTGCGAGAGACGAAGGATGAGTGCACGTGAAAGATGGGAGAAACAGTGCAGGGAGGAACAACAAAATCCTGAAGTGAGAAAATGAAATACGTGAGAAAGGGAGTGAGAAATTAAGGAACGATGCTAAATTGAGTGAGATATGTGTGAAAGGGGGTGAGAAATTAAGGAGTGATGCTAAATTGAGTGAGATATGTGAGAAAGTGAGTGAGGAAATGTAGGAATGGTGCCAAATTGAGTGAGATGTGAGAAAGTGAGTGAGAAAAGAAAGAACTGTGCTAAACTGAGTGAGATAAGTAAAAAAGTGAGAAGGATGATAAGAGGAGTAAATGAAGGAACTACATTTTCCTCTCTCTCTCTCTCTCTCACCAACTAAACCTAAGAAGCTTAGCCAAAAAAAACAGAAAACACAACCAAACGATGTAGAGCCTTCGTGTCAATATGGAGTGTGTATCCAAGCGTTCCTTTTATTTAGTCTACCCAAAAATATACACAAGAAAGCTGTGGGGTGTAGATGGTGTTGACTCTGGAGAACCAACACGTATAGCCATGCACAGTTCATCATCATCATCATCGTCACTTGTCATTGCTGTTTTCAATCTATGTTCACCACTGTCATCACGTTTTTGTCATCCTTTTCACCATCATCACTGCCATATTCCCTCCTATCCTAGTGTTTAAAGGACTACCAATAGCAGGGATTTCTCACCATCATCATCATCATCATCATTCAGCTCTATCGATTCGTATCCCACCTGTCATTTTAACCTGTAATTACTTAGCTCTCAATAATGTGATCAGAACATAAATATTCCCTTCTTATTTAGTCTAAAACCTCAGTGGCTCAATATAGCATCAGTTTTAAAAGCCAGACTATGCCCTAATTCCCGTTCCTTTCCCGCAGTCGCTATGCCGTGACCTGGAGAAGGAGGGCATGAAGGAGTGGCTGGACCTGATGCTGGAGAAGATCGCCATGAGGGTGTCGGACGAGACCGCCGTCAGCTCTAAGGACAAGGAGTTCAAGGCGGCCGAGAAGAAGAAGCTGCAGGCACTCATCGACCGCCACGACAAGCTCCTGCCATCCACACAGGTGCGTGAGAAGGATGGCATTGATATAGGATAGAGGATAGGGAGTGTGAAGGTTGAGGAGCAATCAGATGTCGACTGGAACATAAGAAGGTTGGAAAGTAAGTGGCAGAGAAGAAGCCAAAGGTACTGAATATACTTATCAATCGCCACAACATGCTCCAGCCATCCATACACGTGCCTAAGAAGGACGGTAGTGATGTACGATAGAGGATGGGGCATGTGAAGGGTGAAGAGTAATCAGATGACAACTGGAGCATAAGAAGGCTGGAAAGTAAGTGGTAGAGGAGAAAAAGCCGCTGTGCTTAACGCCATGAAAAGCTCCTGCCACACACACTGGTAATATAAGGGCTAGGGGTATTGTGGGCTGAAGGATGGGGCATGAACAGGTTGAAGACAGTTGCCAGTTGAAGGACGGGGTACAAGATATTTGGGGAGTACGTGGCTGAGAAGAAAAAGCTGCAGGCACTTATCGACTGCCACGACATATTCTTTCCATCCACACCGGTACTGTATGTTACAAGGCTCGAGGAAGGGGCATTAGAGGGTTGAGGAGTAAGTGGCATGTACGTTTATAGAATGGGGAATGTTGGGGAAATTTTGATCGAGTATGTTCATGCAGGAATAAGAACAAAAATCGAAAAATCACTAACACCAAAACCAAAATCAATCATAGACTCATTCATCCCTCTAACCATCCACCAAATCTTTGCCTCACTTTCTCTACCACCACAGGAGACGCAGGCCAAGGTTGACGTGTACGCCCGCTGCTACGCCTACGGTGACGACATTTCGCCCTGCCTCAAGACCCTGGAGGAGATGAGGCACCTCTCAGTCAAGGAGATCCACCCTCACAACATGAACATGGTCGAGGAGCAGATTGAGAAGGCCGAGAAGGTAAGAAAGAAAAATACAGGGAAGTTAGCGCCAAGGGCCATAATTATGAAGGATCCTATACTCTATTCACTTTAACTTGGCCTCCGAGAGTCATACCTCGACCTGGAATGCTACAATAAATGATTCACCGTAACAATATAAACTGGTTAAGCAGCAGACCGAAAAGATCGAGAAAGTAAAGGAGGTACATAATGTATAGTTCACCTATATATTTCAACAAAAATTTTCTCTTCTCCAGTTTCCTTACACGACGAACATTTTTTTTTTCCTTCTGGCTACTCCCCTTCCTTCTAGCAATTGATTACCAACCCCATTCTTTCTTTCTTTCTTTACCATAAACACCATTCTTCCCTTAGATATTTATCACAACAGGTTCCTTACCCCTGTTCATTTGTCACTGCACATTCCCCCTTCCTCCTCTTACCTTTAACCTAGAACAATGATTTTCGTAACCTCTCCTACCAGTCATTTACGGTATTACTAGTTTCTTTTCACCACAGGCTATTATTTTCCTCTTCTCTCTTGCCTTCTAACACAACCATTACTTTCCCTTAGTTACTTATAACAATCCCTTCCCTCCCCCCTTCGCTGTCCACTACAAACACCTTTCTCCACAATACAGATTTTTCCTTCTCCTCACCTTCAACAGAAACCTCTAACCCAACCATTACTTTCACTCTGCTACTTATAACAACCTCTTCCCTTCCCCCTTCGCCGTCCACTACAAACACCTTTCTCCACAATACAGATTTCTCCTTCCTCTCACCTTCTACAGAAACATTTACATTTTCTCCCCTAACAATTTATCACAACCGTCCCCTTTCCCCCTATCCATATATCACAAACAAGTATAAAGTTCCTCTTCCCTTCCACCTTCTAACAAAGACGTAACGTTTCCCCTCAAGCTATTTACCATAACCCCTCACCTTCCTCCTTGCTGTAAAAAACCCCTTCTCCATGCACAATAAATTCCTTCTTCCCTTGCATCTTCTAACAAAGACATTACTTTCCCCTCTGCTATTTACCGTAACACTTCCCCTTCCCCTTAGCTATATATTACAAGCCTCCTTCTCTATGCACTGTACCGCAAATCTCCCTCTTCTCTTCTACCACAGCTTCACCCTCCCGAACAAAGCGCCCCTCGAGCATTTACATTATGAAAAAAGAAAAAAAAAAACTCTTTTCCTAATTTCCCATTTTCAAACTTCATTCCTGTCGAATCATGACTTTCGATTGTTTATTTCTAAATCTCCTCATATGAAACTCAGCCATTTCTCACCGTCATCTTGCCTCTTTATTTAACTCTCCCAAGCCTTTCCACTCTCAAAATCACTCCCTTTCAATTATTTCCAGATATTCCCGTTGTTTTTTCTTTTTTGAATCTTTTCCAGATCACATCCGAATTCCCAAACTTTCTTTCATTCCGGGATTTTTCTAGTTTCCTCACTCATCATCGCAATACCAACAGTTTGCGTCTGCTCTCTTCCGTGAAATTTCAGACTCCCTTTGAGATGTATTCCCGACCGTAGACAACCACCGCAACACACACAAGGGCCTGCTGACGAGGGACAATCTTTCTCCATTCTGTTCTTCACACTGTCAAACTACTTTTCTACTAGTTTTTTCCAAGCATCGTAATTGACGATTTTGCGAGGTTTGGGGTAGAAGGAAGCTTAAAATATGGGCACTGGTGGCTTTGGGGGTATCAGCATAAACCGGGAATCGCTTTTACAACTGAAAAATATATGAAAATAGCACTGGCATAATATCAAGTATTTGTTGAAGAATGTTATGCTTCGATTTTGCCGTATAATAGGAAAGTACAATAAAAAGAACCGTCCGTTTTTCACAGCGGATGAGAAACTGCTTATTATTTACCTCATTTACAGCTAAATAGAAACAAGTGCTTGATTTTATCGGAATGTCAATGCTACTTTTCAATCACCCACATAAACAGCAATTTAAGCTAACACTAAGAAATTGCCACTGTCGGTATTTTTAACTGCCTTGCAGCCCCAAACTCAATCATCCACATAAACCAGAAATTCGCGCTAACACACACACACACACACACACACACACACACACACACACACACACACACACACCACATATCACTGCATACACAGATAGCGATAGTCAACGGCGATATTCTGAACTTCCTCGTAGACCCAAACACGCAAGGGGCCATTCTCGACTCCCACCCACAGGTCATCGCCACCGTGGACAGTCAGCGGGATACGTATGAGGAGCTGCTGAAGAGGGGCAAGAAGCTGCTCAACAACCCCAACAAGGCACCCTTCCTGACGGAGCTGATTCAGAAGATGGAGAACACGTGGAAGGAGGCCAACGAGCAGTCCAAGGCCAGGCACGGCATGCTTACCAGTGAGTGTGATAGATAGATAGATTGATATTTAGAAAGATAGACAGATAGATAGATTCACAGACAGACAGATAGATTCATAGATAGACAGATACAGATACAGACAGTGACATAAACTGGATGACTTAAAAGTAGGTACTCTTGGTTATTTGTGTATGAGGTGATAAGTGGTGTGTGTGTGTGTGTGTGTGTGTGTGTGTGTGTGTGTGTGTGTGTGTGTGTGTGTGTGTGTGTGTGTGTGTGTGTGTGTGTGTGTGTGTGTGTGTGTGTGTGTGTGTGTGTGTGTGTGATAAACTGTCTACAGCATCATATCAATATCAGGTGGCGACAAGAGCGAAATAACAACTCATGATCCTAGAGCAGTATATAGGTATCATTCTAAAGCCTCCACGTTTTATCTCACCCCCAGACACGGCCAAGGACTGGGAGAAATACGACGAACTCAGGTCAGCCATCAACGAGCCCCTGGACAAGCTGGAGGCGGAGTTCAAGCGCTACAGGAAATTCTACGATCCCGTCATGGGCGCCCGGAAGCTTGGCCAGAAGAAGGCGACGTGGGAGGACCAGAAGAAGATCGCCGACGACATGTTTGACAATATTAAGAAGTGCTACAATACCATCATGATCCTGGCTGGCGAGGACAAGAAGGAGTTCCTGGATAAAGAGGTAAGACGAAGTTCTAAAGGGCCCGTCACGCTGGGGGGGTTTTATTGGACGTAACACCTCTTCCGCAGCGACTAATTCTCCGCGAAGCTCTTTATGACTTGTGACGCTAGGGGACTGTATTCTAATAGCAGTCTTCGTGGCACCTCTTCCTTACCAGTTTATTCTACACATTACACGTCAATCTTGTGCTGGAGAGGGACGCCTTCATGCAGTGGCACCAATATAACCCGGATGCTTCACTGCCTGGTTATAATGCGACCCTTAACACCCTCCTTACTTCCCAAAAGAAGGATGGTGGGCTGACGAAATAGTACATCAGCCTGCAGTCCACCGGGTTCACGTTTAAGATGAACCTGGGAGTCCAACTGTGGCGCTGAGGGTTCTATTCTACATGGCTTTTGATTCCGTAACACCTTTTCCTTAATGATTTATTCCGTACATCTCAATATTCTCTTGCCTATTACTCACGCAAATTATTTCGAGATCAAGGCGATATAATACGCGGCATAAATGAGAATGTTACGGTACAATATGCTAAGTAAATAGCTGTGGAGTGAAATGTTACAAAGCCTCCCTTTTTCGTACACATTTTTATATCTTTTGCATGTAATATTACAGTTTTAAGCTTACTGGCAATGGAAAGTCTCTGTAAGCTGATTATGCCGCCTATCGTAACCTGATTTTTTGTAATCTCCGGTAAAACTTTGTGACATATTTATTTATGTGTGTGTGTGTGTGTGTGTGTGTGTGTGTGTGTGTGTGTGTGTGTGTGTGTGTCATAAGGTTTCTCTCCAGCACAGTGAACTCATTTAATCTATCTTTCTATCCATATACCTAGGCTGCTTCCCCCAAGGAAAGGGAGGTTAACCAAAAATATTATGCAAAGCAGATATACAGGATACCCAGGGAGGAAAGGCCGTAACTTCAGGGAAAAAAATAAGTAGGAATTCTAAGAGAGAGAGAGAGAGAGAGAGAGAGAGAGAATATATATATCAACATGCGTCCAAGTCACACCCATTACTTAACTACTTTACTGATGACCTAACGGGCGAAAATCCTTATCATTTCCCCATAAAGTCATCAGTAACTAGCTCCGTAATGGCTGAGATCTGGACCCACGTTGATACAGCATTTTCTTTTATTTAGAATTGCCTCATTTATTCATTTACAAATTCTCAATGTTATGCCCCTTCCTCCTGGGACACCCTTTATAGCAGTAGCCAAAGGAGAATGTGGTACGTATTACAAAAAATAATCTCTTCCCCACTAAATAATAATAATAATAATAATAATAATAATAATAATACTGTCTCCCACAACCAGGTAGGCGAGGTGGAGGAGAAGCGAGCCATCATCGAGAAGTGCAACGCCAAACTAAACAAGCTATTCGAGTACAATGAACAGCTCACCAAGGCCGTCAACCACGCCAAGGAGCTCAACGACTGGGCCATCCCTACCAACAGCAAGCTCAAGGAGATCTCTGAGGACCCCGAACTGAGCCCTGAAGACAGAGTGAAGGAGATCCTCATCCTTCAGGACCAGGCCAAGGAGAAGATTCCCCAGGTGGAGCCCCTCGACAAGGACTACAAGGACCTGCTCGCCGGTCAGTTCAAGGTTCTCTCTCTCTCTCTCTCTCTCTCTCTCTCTCTCTCTCTCTCTCTCTCTCTCTCTCTCTCTCTCCAGTAGAAGTTTCACCGGTGTTAGGCAAAGGTCACTTGATATAAAAACAAAAATAAGCTTACCGACCAGTGGCCATAAACACATTCCACATATTTCCATCACACGTATTACTTATTATCTTTCCACAGAGGTAATAATTCTCAAAATAATTAATGTCCTTTTACTCCTGTGACGCCTTTATTTTTTCCTTGCAACTTCCAGGGCACTTTATTGAACTTAGAAGATACCTTAATAGTAAAGGAGCTAATGAAGGTTACATCCAGTCTCTTTAGTTCGAACATTCTCTCCCATGCTTAATAGAGTAGGGCGGAAGTAGCAAAGGGCAAGGTAAAATTAAATGGGTAACTAAAATAAATGTAATCGAATTTAAGGGTAAAAGGAACAATATATATAAAAAGGGTATCTTCTGACACCTCACCACCAGGTAAATTAGCGTCGTATTTTAAGCAGCTTTGGGGCTACCGTAACACTTTTTCCTAAGCGATTTATTCTGTACATTACACCTCAATATCTTCCTCTACGTTACCGAATCAAAGCATGTCATTATTACGATTATATATACATCACAAGTGGATGTTAAATAAATCGCTAAGGAAGAGGTGTTACGAAGCTTCCTATACAACCTAAAATTTGGCCCTCAGTCTTTCACACAGGCCCGTATTCTCGTTGCTTAAAGAAGCTCCCTAGCACCTCTTCCTTAGCGATTTATTTTCTAGATACGGCAAGTTAATATCCTTTTGTAAGTAGTTTGTGCAGAATATGGCTATGTTAGAAAGATTTATATAACACACAGGGGGACAGGGAGGTGTAATAAGCAAAATAAATCACAGGGGAGGACAGTGAGGCGTTATAAGCAAAATAAATCACAGGGGAGGACAGTAAGGTGTAATAAGCAAAATAAATCACCTGGCAAAAGGCGTTAGGAAGAATAAATACGGGCCATAGACACAACAGGAAATCCCACGCTGTAAAAACCATTCCGTAAGTAGCTTTTTTTTTTTTTTTTTTTTTTCATTTTCTTTTTTTAAGCAAGGAAGAAGGAACCAAAAGCTAGGGGCATCCACTCTCTTATATTACAGTCTATGAAGAGTATGTGCACTGTAACACATCACACCCTTATACGCTCAAACAGAACTCACTCGGCGGTAACTTGTGTGTAGTAGCAGGAGTAGGAAATGAATATATATGATGTGAGATGGACACTGATAACGCTGACTCTGCCGTCCCCCAAACACACAAGCAATTGCCTGGCAGAGTGGAAAAGGAGTGCTGTATGTAGACCACTCTGTATTCAGTCACTGGAACTAAGATTTCTTTTTTTCCAGACATAACTCACTGTATGCAAAAGAAATGGACACCAAATTTTTCACTTGACTCTGGGCTATTCTGTGTCTTAATTTCATGGTCATAAGAATAATCTAAGTGCAAGAATAACACATATGGAAATACTGCTTCATGTATTCAGAAGATAAAACATTATTCGGTTCGACTTGGAAGCTCTTGAGAAGGTTCCAATTCGGGCGAAACTTTAATTAATGTCTCTGAATTGTTCCTTCCCTCACAACCTACAGCTCTCCACCACCACTACCATTCCCCCCATTGCCCTCTCGACCCTCCCTGTGACCCGCCCTGACCTCACATCACCTGACCTCACCTGACCCTCGCCACCTTGTCGTCAAAATGGAGTCATGTGTGAGTAAGTTGCTGGGTTGGAAGTAAGTGACATTCTTCACTCACTATCCACAAATGCTTCTCTAACTCTGACTCTTTTATTCCACTGCGTCCACAATTTACTTTACTTTTGCCCTTCCAGGCTTTTATTTCGAGATTTTCGTTTCAAATACATGTGCAGCTATCTATTATTTGGCTTCTTTTCTCGTTAAGTCAAATCTGTAACATTAACATCACTTTCTTTTGCTTTAATACTTTAATAATCAGTATATTTCTGATGCTTTATTAAAACACTGGCAACATTATCACAAACATAACGAATTTCGATGCAAATAACAACGCAGTCAGGTTGCTGAGAACTGCATTTGCTTACTGCTTCAAAAAACAACGAAATATGAAGTTACTTACATATCGCTGACTTTTGTTTGAAATACTTACAAGGCTTATGAACTTTTTTTTTTTTAATGCAAAGAAGATTAAAATATTCTGTCAAACGATTCAGAGTCACTTGTGTTTTGTCTAAATATCCACGCTGTTTAATTCTCTTCTCCAAAATCCTTTCGGACCAAAATGATACCTTGTGCATTACAATATATGAAGGTCGATTTCTGACTTAATAACACTTTGGGAGCCGGTTTTAATATCAAGTAAACTTTTTGACTTAATTGCAAATACACTTTTAGACTTACTAAGCTTATGGAGAGGCTTTTCATCTCGAGTAGGCCTATACTTTTAGATTTATTAAGACTCATGGAGGAGGCTTAATATGAAGTACATTTTTCTTCATCTTGGTAGGTCCTTAGTAAATTAAATTCCCCGCCACAGAGGAGGACCTGGAGAAGTCCGAGACAGCCAAGAACACCATGGCCACCTGGAAGGAGACCAAGGACTTCGTGTTGGAGGTGGGCGCTGAGGTGCAGAAGGAGGCCGCCTCAATCTCCCAGGACCAGAGATTCTACGCCGACTACCTGTGTGGCGTGAAGGAGTTCAAGCCCTGGATGGAAAGCACTGAGACCAAGGTGAAGGAAGCCCTGCCCAAGCCCGCCTCCCTGGATGACGCTCTCGCCCTCCTTGACAGCTGCAAGGTTAGTCGACAGAACGGCAGTAATCACATTTACCTTTTCAGTTCCGTGATACGTTATTTAATTTATTCCTTTTTAAAAAAGACGATATTTTTCATCAAAGAACAGGTTTTTGAACAAGGGGGGGGGGAGTCTTCATTTACTCCTTCAGTATTATATATCTTGCCTGAATTAAATAGAATCGTATGGAGTTGGCATGAACAGCATTCAGATAAATACCGTACGTTATCAGACTGAAGAGATTAAGAGATGAAGTGAAGGATGTAAAAAGATCCATGTTATCAGAAACCAATGCATTAAATAAACAGTTAAACCAACGAGGGAGCGCTTACAGAATACAATATTTAGAAAAAAGTTGAGAAAAATGTAGAAACTGTGCAACCGTACCGCTCAATAATCTGTCACAACAAAGAAGTATCCAAATAAAAACCCTTAAACAACAAAAAACACAAGTCACAACCGAACATTCTCAATATCAAAGTGACGTGGAGGGATGGGGTGGAGAGGTAGTTATAAGAGAGAGGGGGGGGGGGGATGAGCTGGAGGAAGGGCAGCGAAATGGCAGGAGGCAGGGCGACACGGAGGCGATTTGTTTATGGCCACCCCTTACGGTATTAAGGAGTCCGGTAACAGATAGATAGATAGTTTAAATACTTCCTTTCTTATCATATTGCTAAAAATCAGAACCTAATGCAACAGTGTTCTTTCACTTCTCCGTCAGTGTACTCCTTTCACTTTTATCTGGCCTAAAACTAGCGTCATTCATCTTGGTACTATGTTGTAACAAGAGATAGGCAAAATAATATTGTGCTAGTCACGAGGAAGTGCCATGGAAAGGTAACATCTGTAAAATTACTTTATTCTGGCAATGCGATACACAAAATAAGCGGCAGACTGACGGACATCCCCAAATCAAGATGGATGAACTATAATCAACTATGGTGTGTTTAATTTAACTTGGCAAAGATTCCTAATGCTTCTAGCTCAGGTAGTGACCATATAGGGTTAGACTGGAGTGTTGATTTAGCTAGTAACCAAGGAGACGCATTCCTATTTGATATCAGAGACTCATCAAATTTCATGCATTCATATCTTAGTACCGAAGCTGTGGTAGTGGTCCAATTCAGTCAGATGATAACAAACAGACAGTATTTAACTTCCTGTATCTTATTCACACTTGCAGAGCTTCGACGCGGAGTGTGGTCAGGAGAAGGAGAAGCTGGACGCGGCAGGAAAGGCCCGAGCTTCCATGGAGAAGCAGAGCAACACCGAGAACGAGGTCGTCGCTCTGGATGGACGCTGGGATGCCGTCAAGAAGGTGTCCAGTGACCGTGTGGAGAAGGTGGGTCAAGGAGGGAGGGGGATGGTGTTGCTACAGTCTCTTCACTCTAACCTGACCTAAAACAGTCATCTGGTATAGTCTTTTCACTCTAACTTGGTCTAAAACTTTCATCTTCTATAGTCTCATCATTCTATCTTGGTCTAAAACTGCCATCTCTCTATCTTGAATGCTGATTTGTAGCAATATATATACACTAAAAGCCGTAAGGTGTTCTCTGAGCGCGTGAAAGCAGGTTTTGGAGGGAACGAGGAAGTAGATGATGTTAATAAAAGGTTTTGCTGTATCGCTTCCATGGCGATTTATCTTACATACTGCTCCTTAAGTTCTTGTGAAGTGGGTATGTCGTGTTACTACTGACAAAGCTTGCATCAGCAACATACAAGAGCATGCTCACCCCTGGTCTAAACTGATTACAACCCTCCCCAATAACGGCGGGCATACAGTACAGTACCCGTCTACCACAGCACACTCACCCCTTTTCTTTTCAACTTGCCAATGAAAGAGCTAACCGATTCTCTGATTCCTTTATATATGTACCTGGTTTACTATGTCTTCCTCAGTCTGTATTTTCCACTGCCTATAACTTCCAAACATTTACAAGTACGTACAGGCATCTAGAAATGAACAGATCTTGACTTTGATACATTTTCCTCACGAACTAAAGATGACAGACTATTTTCTGAATGCGTCTTACCTTTGGTTGTTTCTATTTTTGCAAAAGGGAACAACATATATCTATCACCAACTATTTTCTCTGGCCCCCCAGGTCCAGGTTTTGGTCAACACCTGGCAGGACCTGCAGAAGACTACCGAGGACCTCACAACCAAGATGTCTGAGGTGCCAGCCAAGGATGACCCCAACCTCGAGGACCTGGAAAAGGTCTTTGCCTCCATGAAGGATCTGTTCGCCAAGAAGAAGGAACTGCTTGGAGCCGTCTAAGCTGACCTAGACTCTTGCAAGGACACAAAAATATATCTAGAATTATATTATTCTCTCTCTCGGCATTTCGAGCTGACGTTTCGCCTCCGCAACATCTGTCACATTATCTTTCTTTCTGGCCATTTTGTAAAGTTTGGAGCACAGATGATGGCGTAGGATATTCTTCTCCTTATTTACTTTCCTACTTCACGTGGTTAGGTCATATTATTAGGCACTGAGAGTATCGATAAGAATAAAAATATACATACTGACTGATTCCCGTACCTCTCTCTGTATGTGTTTAGGGTGATTGCGGTTCATAGCCTGTCATATATGTGTTTTTGTGACGAGATGTACTGATGTCGTTTCCTCCTATGTCTGCCTTCGCGCACAATACACATCCCTCTATTTTCATAATATTTCACTCCTGATCCTACTCTAGTAAGTTAAATAAGAACCTTGAGAATATAAAATGGCTAGGCAGTGTTTAGAGAAGATAGGATTTACTGACCATGCAGGAAATACTGAATGACATACGAGCAACATGGCTAATAACAGGAGAATTTCCCTCCCCAAACCTGCAAAGAGAATGCTAAAGGGACGTGGGGATTTAGTCAGCAATCCTCTAAATCAGCCGGAAATCCCTGACAAAGCAACGACGGGTGACACACTGGAGTAAGTGGATTAAACGTTACAATAAATATTACATAAAAACTGCACCATCTTACTATCCTTCGATCCAGCCCTGAAGGTAAGATGGGGGAAATTAAACCAGGAGTATTTAGATCATTTACCACAGAAATATATCACTATAATGAGTTATTTATGTATGAGGGAGGTGGTGGCCGAATCGGTAGAGAGGTGGCTTGCTCTCCTAACAGACCTGAGTTCGATTCCTGACTGGGGTAGGGAACAACTTATGAATTTGGATTTCGTTAGGCTGATCTACCATAAGCCTCACCGACACGTCAAAACACAGTCGCCAATATCAACCCACCAGTCCTAATACACCAACCCTTCATGAGGCAGCCCTAACTTCTTCATACGGACTGTAGGTGTTAGCGCTGAAGTGGTGATGCGTTAATACTGGGAGAGAGAGAGAGAGAGAGAGAGAGGGAATGTCGCACAAAATACCGACCTCCATCCCAGGCTGGGGCTCATAAAATTATACATGTTTCGCAGACACTTGCCATAATTTGGACATAAAATTCCAATATTTTGTTTACAACCCACAATTAAACTTTCATGGCCGGAATAAACGAGTGATGACCTCTTGACCTGGATTGGGCCCTGACCTTAGAGCAATCGAGGGGACGGGAAATCTGCCTAATATATTGTTTTTCTTTTTCTGCTTTCGTTTCTCCCCAGTATACAGTATATTTCTTTTTTTCCCCTTTCTTTTTTCTTTTCTTTTTCTTTTTTGTATTCTCAACGTAAATTTATATGTTCCCTAAAGGCCAGCAGTCCTACATGGTACACACCCTCACATGTTACCACTTCAGCGCTAATTTCCACCGACCATACTGAATATAAAGTGACTCCCATGACTCACTCAGCTAAATAAAATCGTTTGGCGTCAGCTTGAATAAATACAGTACTAGAGTAGCCCCAACCATGAGAGGGTCAATGGTATCACTATTAACACACAGGCTCCTATGACACACTCAGATGCATAAAATCCTCTGGAACTACTGGGAATCGAATACTAGAGCTGTCCCGACCGTCAGAAAGTTGAAAAATGAAAGAATGACCACGGGAATATAAAAAAAAAACATAAATATTAACACTAACGCATTAATCAAGAAGCAAAAAATGATAAAGAACACGATTAAAAAATAAATACATAAATGAATAAATAAAATAAATGAGTAAATAAATAGATTGATAAATAAATAAATAAAAGTGACTCCATTCTGCCAAGGACACGCAAAGGCCATAAAAACTGCGTAAGTGGCTGTAACAACAAGGGCTCTGGGATCTTCGCCTTTACTCCTTTGACTCTTCACAGTGAGGACACAATCGCACGTACCGGGTATTCACAGAGCTCAGCTGGATTTCAAAATAGCGCATGTAAACAGCTTAATATATTGAGATGCAGCTTTATAATTTAGGTTAATCTTTTAAAAAAATACTCAAGTTTCGAATTAGACAGGCAGGTTGTCCACAAAATTCTGACGGGCTTATAAAACTTTAGTGTACTTATATGGCTTATCATACTGAGATACATAATATAATCCAAGTTAACCTTAAAAAAGGCTTCAAGAGTTAAGGCGCGTCCACACCAAATGCTTGCTAGGGCGGACAGGTGTGGAAGGGAGTTTACCATCACTGTAACCCATGCAAGAGGCCCTACTGGACGCGGGCGGGTGCGGGAGAGGACTTCTACTGGTTACAGCGATGCAGAACTCCCGCCCGCGCCAGAAAGCACTTGGCGTGGACGCGCATTAATATTTCACATGGAAAATCTGCGCATACGTCAGACTATATCCGATTCTGGCCTCAGTGTCGACATGCCTTTACTCCTCCTCCTTCCCAGGCAACACGCATTCGTTTCCCGCCCATACCAACGCAGAGAAATTACCCTAACCAACGCCAGGAAATTACCCTAACCAACGCTAAGAAATTACTCTAACCAAAGCCAAGAAATTACCCTAACCAACGCTACGAAATTACCCTAACCAACGCCAGGAAATTACCCTAACCAACGCCAGGAAATTACCCTTACCATTGTCAGGAAATTACTCTAACCAACGCCAGGAAATTACCCTTACCAATGTCAGGAAATTACTCTAACCAACGCCAGGAAATTACCCTTACTATTGTCAGGAAATCACCCTAACCAACGCCAAGAAATTACCCTTATCAACGCCAGGAAATTACCCTAACCAACGCCAAAAAATTACCCAAACCAACGCCAAGAAATTATCATACCAGCCCCACGCTTTCATGTTTCAGCTTCCCCCTTCCCAAGCAACCTGGAAATCTTTGCTGTCTGTCTTTGGGTGTCAGTTCTGATGTTAAAGTTGCGGACATAAATAGTAATCCACTCCATAATGATAAAATGAGAGAGAGAGAGAGAGAGAGAGAGAGAGAGAGAGAGAGAGAGAGAGAGAGAGAGAGAGAGAGAGAGAGAGAGAGAGAGAGCGGTGTCTTTCGAAACTCAGTGATGAGATCCTCGAAGCTCAGGGCATATTCCACATTATTATGGTAAATTTAATCATCTTTCGCCTAAAAAGTGGAACGATATTGGTGTCCGCAGTTGTACATCCAATAAAAAAATATAGCACGTAGGAAAAGTACGAAGAAATTCTCCATTACTAGTATAAACTCGTAATGTTCCTTGGAACATCCAAATATGCACTAAAAGATCATAGTAATTTTCCTGAGGCAGAGATATATATGTGAAGAATCCTTACAGCGTCATTTATCTCGTACACTACACACCAGATGTCAAAGCAAAATGAATTCCTGGAACTTTGAAGTAACTCATTTCCCAGTACAAGCGGGGAGACTTATGGAAGTTTGGGTAGGAACGACACGCTACCGTACCCTGTTTATTAAAGAACTGGCGGTCTAGGTGTTTCTGTCAGCTTTCTTATACGGTATATCTATCCAAAGCAGAATTTTCCAGGTTACCAACATCAAACTGAAAGACCTTAATGAGCTGCACGTGGAAGACTTAAAGCTTCTGTGCCTTTGCTGTGAATTAACCACTGATATCCCCAATGGTAACAAAAGTGCAGCTTCCAAGATGCCACTGTTTTCAATTCACTTTCTGAGTGTTCTTGTACGTGCGTGTACATGGTCTCTACTTCTCATTACCCGAGTTATAATAATCTCATATCACCACTGTTCATTTTGTAGACGATGCTCTGCTTGCATTTATAAAGAAAGACGCAGATGAGGGCTACGGATGTCAACTCATTTTGGACGGGATGGCCACAAAAACGCTAAAAATCACTGTGATGGAGATTCCCGGAAATATGATAATTATGGGTTGTATTCTAGGTGACATAAGAAGCTTCATGGCTCCTCTTCCTTAGCTACCTATCTGATATCATACCTTAACCCCTTGAATCCGGGTGACGTGTTACTAACTTTACGCTTTTCTGCTATCGGGCGAACATCTGAACTAAGAAAACGTCTGTCGTGCTGAAGGGGTTTATTAAGGCTACATCTAATCCCTTTAACTCCAAAAAATTATCCTCGGCTGAAGAAAACAGTCAGGAGATGTTATGAACAGAACGAAATAGACGTCCCCGGTCCTAGTGAGTTGACAAAGTTTTCTGTGTCTTCCCTCCTCTCTTCCTATTTCTCCCGTCCTTTGACACTTTATTGCCCTTCTTTCCACTTCAGGTCATTCTACACTGAATGAAAATCCAAATGGGTTCCTGCAGCCCACGAACTATTTACAACCACGGGTAGCAACCATGTAAGCAAATAACGGAGTAATGTGGAGTGTACTATTGTGCCCCTTTTAACTGGGTGGAGACGCAACCTCCACATTCTTCCCCCGGCCCCGCCTCAGTGTGGCATAGCACCGTCTACTGAAAGTAAACATCGGTTCAATGTACGAAACGGCCCTTCAGGGGCGGTTATTTGTTTGCAGTTGGTGGGTCTGTTCGGCCACACAGACCGGGGTTACTCAACAATACTTTCATAATCTCTTGTAAGTAATTTTCATTGTTTTTTTTTAAATACCAACATGTTTTTATCGGCCGAATAAACTGCTGAAGGGGAGTTATTACGTCTTTAAACCACTGACAATACGACCCAGTGACTGAAAAAAAAAAAAATCTGTTCACACTCACCAGGCGGCGCGACGACAATGGTTCACACAGCATGACCGTCACACTCACCTGAAGAAAAAAATAAAAAGACGTAAGCAAAATCTTCACTCCAAAGATAATTATTTCAACATCATCATCATCATCATCATCATCATCATCACCGTTGTCGCCATCGTCATCACCATTATGACCTCTTATTCCAACCTAACGATGGGGTGTGGCTGAGTCCAGACGGCAGGAAAAAAGAAAACACAGAGAGAGAAGTGTCAAGAACGTGCTAAGTAAAATGGGCCACACACTATTACACTCACCATTTAGGCCCCTGGAATCCTGGCTCCACTTCACAGTACGATGACGTCTTCCAGATTTTATTCTTGCCACTGCGGGAGATTTTAAGCGGCTTAGGAGAGTCTTTCCGAACTGGAGGAGCTGGCTATAATCTTCGTTAACTCCTTCATTGCCAGGGATCTCTCCAAAGTTGCATAAAATCATCTGATGCCAGCAAGAATCGACTAAGTAAAGGTGTCAAGGTGCTTATGGGATTAGGACTACATCGAATGGCAAATCGTCTTCGCTCGCTGGACATGTTGACGTTTTGCCTTGCCTAGAGTGTGACGGCAAAAACACCCACTCAGAGGACATCAATCTAAACCAAATTTCACGAGACTGCGACAGAGATTTAAATGTTGCTGGTTGTCACTGCGGAATACTGTGGCGGTGAACAGTGATAAATGGCAACGATAATGGTGATGGTAATGACGGTGATGATCAAGGACAAACAACAACATGATTAAGCCTTGTTTATTAGGTAAATGTGTGCGTCCACTGATATGCAAATTAAAAACGACACCTCATTTGCCACCATATTAACCACGACAGAATCTCCACGTCGGTAATATTTTTGAGGGAAATCGAGACCGCCATTACCATCATTACATCCTCCCACACACTCCCTTCGACCTTTACATTTGCATTTATTAGAACAAATTGCCGAAAAACAGCATTATTTTATACGCATTTCATGTATTAATTACTGTTTTTAACCCCAATGTGGCTGATATCTTATTCTCTTTTAAAATTTTTCTCTTTTCCCTGTTTTTTTCTTAGTTTTCATTTGAAGCAAGATATTTTTCGTGTATCAACTTCATTACGGCTATCTTCCACTTCGGCCAGCCTCCTTATCAATCACCCTTATCGCCTTATCAATCACCCATATCGCCTGCATGTATAGGAACCGAACTCATTTTTTGGTTCACACATTTTCCAGCAGTAATGTAGTTTTGGGACGCAGTTGGGGGGAATTCATTTACTGACGAAAACTTTATGAATGAAGCCTGCAGGTGGTCACTGATCATATACAGTATATACAACAACTAAAACTAAATAAAATGTCAACTGATTCAAGGGGCCAAGTTATCCAGCAATGCCAAAATATTATAATGGCAAATCTGAAGTAAGCCAAATTATTCACTACAGTTGCCGACAAGCTTTGATCTGGAGCCTACACGTGGTGGCTCTGTGCACCCTAGGTGGATTTAAGCATCTGCGACGTCCACCCAGGAACCAAACCTCCTCATAATTCCCTGCACCTCTCCGTGAGGAAGGACTCTGGTCCGACCCTGACGAGGCGCTGTCTACCACAAGGGGGGACTGGTTCCTACTAGTCTGTACCTGTAGGACGGCCCCCATATGCGATTGCTTACCTGTGGTTGACGGGTCTACTGGGCCAGACAGACCGGGGATATGCAACAACAAGAAC
Source organism: Coenobita brevimanus (assembly GCF_032717465.1). Classification (NCBI taxonomy): domain Eukaryota; kingdom Metazoa; phylum Arthropoda; class Malacostraca; order Decapoda; family Coenobitidae; genus Coenobita; species Coenobita brevimanus. The sequence continues at coordinate 39,375,019 of NC_137004.1, read as the reverse complement.
AAGAGCAGCTGCGGACAACGGTATCCCTTTACTAATACACTGAACAATTTTGACTCGTACACATTATTAAGAAAAGCATATCTGGCTCCGGCGATTGCACCACTGGGTTCCGTAAGTCATAGTTCACACTCCCATTAGTTATTGTACTGAAGTGAAAGAATTTTACTTCCGCAGCCATGCAGTAAGGTAATCGGCCTCGCTTCCACAACGTTCTCACATACAGTATATAGTGGCTGTGTGATGATATAGAGGACCATCGCAGCCAGAGCGTAGAGCCGGTTCGCAGAAGTGAGAGGAAACCTGAGTGAAATCGCGGATGATCTGAAATAATTGCTTGCCTTTGTATATGGATGTGTGCAAAATATTTATAATTTGCAAACGGACAGGCATTGCAGAATTGGTTGTTGCTGTTGTTGTTGTGGCTTCACGTTCACCTGGACATTAAACTTCACGATCAATATAATGAATCTGGGTAAGAATTTATCTGTTTATTTTCCAGTCTACTGAGTTTTACTATGTGAGAAATAAAACCCAGCTCCCCCTCTGATGATACTCTGAGCCACATTCGGTTGGATCGTCTTAACCTACTAAACCACCAGGCATTTGGTTATATGGTTACTACCCAACGCAGACACTGGTGTGCTGTCCTACAAGAAACTATGATTAACTTAAATGACATATATAGTGTGGCTGAAAAAAGTGAGGTAGGATTAAATTTGTTTCCTCCGTTCCTCCCTCCAAAAATCTTCTCCCTCTCCCTCCCTTTTAGATTTACTCCCTTCTCCCTTCATACCTTTCAGAGTTACTCCCTCCCTCCCCTCTTCTCTCCCTTTCTCCCTCCCTCCTTCCTTTTTAGACTTGCTCTCCCCGTCCTTCTTTCCCTCTTACCTCTCTCCCTCCTTCCCTTCCTTCCTCCCTATCAAAAATGCTCCCTCCCTCCCTCCCTGTTAGACTTGCTCCCTCCCTTCCTCCCTGTTAGACTTGCTCCCTCCCTTCCTCCCTGTTAGACTTGCTCCCTCCCTTCCTCCCTCTTAGATTTTCTACTTTTCTCCCACACTCTTACACATGTGCCCTCCCTCCCTCTCTCCCTTTTTAAAGTTCCTCCCACCCTCCCATTTAAACTTCCTCCCTTCCCCCTTCCCTCCCTCTCTGCCCATGTAGCTCCCTTTCGTTCAAGTTAGGCTTAAGTTTTACTCGTTCCGAATCCATTTTCCTCCATGACTCTGAAGTTAGGAAGTCTATGGAAACCTCTTGCCTTTCCAACACTCCATTCACTTCTCTACTTCCTCGTTTTCATTTATTTATTTTTTTATTTATTTAGTTAGCTGGTTACTTATTCATTCATTTATCTATCTATCTATTTTTGCCTTGTTCATGATTTACTGTTCTCATATCATCCATTTTTAGGTGACTACAGTGAGTGATCAGCTAAACGTTTCTTGTAGCCCAGAAAACCATTTACTAGGCTGGGAAGTAACCATATCACCAACTTTACGCCTGGTGGCCTAGTGGGTTAAGGTGCTCCAAACAGATGTGGCCAATAAGGGGTTATATCCAAGGAGTGATTGCATTATACTGTTCATTTAATGCTACCCAGGGACGAGCGACTGGCTACTAGAATTAAATACCGGGACTAAGTAGCCTAGCCCGGGTTCCCTACGCACCTTGGTGGGGATATGTAAGATCGGATGGCAGATAAACATAATAAACTTTGTAATGATTATAAATGTTCATTTTTACAGTTATGTATCTCTCTCTCTCTCTCTCTCTCTCTCTCTCTCTCTCACACACACACACACACACACACACACACACACCGCTCGCTGGTGCAATGGTAACGTTCTCGCTTGCCAACTGGTGGACGGGAGTTCGCGCCTCGCTCAGGTTGCGAAAAGTTTCACGACGAAGTGGGTGGTTACTGTCCCCCTGGAGCAAGGGGACGGGTGTGTGCGTGTGTGAAGGTCACAGCCTTGCCCTTAGATCGGACTATATGAGCTCTCAGCTCCCTTCCGGGAGGGTAAAAGCTGACGATCACGACCATCAAGTGACCCTGACCGACCCGGTGAATTACACACACATTCAACCCCCCACACACACACATTCACCCCCCCAACACACACACACACATTCACCCCCCCAACACAAACACACTAAGAAATAATAACCAGGTATACATCTCAGGTAACTAATTAAATGACATAAGCCTAGGTAATTTACGGACGCGTTGGTGGGCATCTGTGGAAGTGAAGTCAATTAATTAAACGGAAATCTAATTCGTAGGGTGCCCGTCCCGTGTTTGTCCCCCCCCCCCTCGCAAAGCATGGATTTATTTTGTCTATTTAATCCCCCATACTGGATTACTAGGGGATAATACTCTGCTGCCACAATGGATTAAAGCTGGACACATTAGGATTTTATATAGACATGCATGGACTGACAGATAGATAGATAGATAGATAGATAGATCAAAGATAGATAGATAGATATGCATATTTACACATCGTACATACATAATTTCAACCAGAAAAGAGGGTTTCTGTATAAATGTGGGTGTGGTTGAGTGATGAAGCTGTAATCCCGTGTGTGTGTGTGTGTGTGTGTGTGTGTGTGTGTGTGTGTGTGTGTGTGTGTGTGTGTTTAGGGATCCACGCTGACTTTATGCAATCACCGTCAATCACACAGCGGCGCATTTTGCTAACTATTTGGCAGGCTGGAGCTCATGACCCAATTCTACCCACAACAACCCAAATAAATCAACACACTAGCCAATTCCCATTCCATATGCGGTGTGCCATAGGTCAGGCATTGGAGGTGAGTTTTTTTTTTTTTTTCTCTTTTGGTGTTTGATGTGTGTTTGGGTGCTTAATAAGAGAGAGAGAGAGAGAGAGAGAGAGAGAGAGAGATTCACAAACCATACAGTATTAACGATGCTTTCTAGATAGTCTCTCCATAATGTTACTGTGATATACAAGAAGGTCCCTAGCCAGCACTCATTTTAAAGATCCTAGAGTAGGGGAGATGAGAGAATCGAGACAGACAGACAGACAGGCACAGGTAGAGAAAGAAAAATAAGAGAGGTCTACCAAGGTTTAAAGCGGCCACACACTTACATATACCCTACACTAACACCAACACCCACATCTAACCTGCATTTAAACATCACCCTTACATATACACCAATACCCACACCCATACCTCATACACCAGCACCCACACCCACACCCACACCCACACCCACAGTCCTACACCAGCACCTACACATACACCCACTGACAGGGGTGTGCCAGGAGAGATCACAGGCCCATAGCTTCCCTGTACGTGGGATTTCGGGAATGTACATAAGAGGGGCATTGATGAGACGATGGGGAGAGAAGCAGAGGAGGGGAGAGAGGGAGGGGAGAGGGAGGGAAAACGGGAGGAGAGGAGAGGGGAGGGGAGAGGGAAGGAGGAAAGGGACAGGAGAGGAGAGAGGAATGGAAAGGGAAGAAGGGAGAGGATGGGATAGGATAAAATGAAGGAGTGGGAAGGGGTAAAGATGACAGATGGAGAAAGATGATGAAAGGAAAGAAGGGAGAGGGAATGACGAAGGGGAGTGGGAGAGAGAGGGGGGAGACTTAGAGGAAAGGAGGGAGATGGAAGAAGAGAGGACAAAATATGAAAAGGAACAGACTTATACTGTGGACTTTAAGCTATGTGTGTGTGTGTGTGTGTGTGTGTGTGTGTGTGTGTGTGTGTGTGTGTGAGAGAGAGAGAGAGAGAGAGAGAGAGAGAGAGAGAGAGAGAGAGAGAGAATCATACGAGGTAGCATAAGATTTAAAAAGACATTGACGTACTCGAAATTAAAGAGTTAAAGACCTACCTCACCTCAGATCATCATCATCAATCCTCCTTCTCCTCCTCCTCCTCCTCATCATCATCATCATCATCATCATCATTATCATCACCACAGTACATCTGGAAATAACACATATACTGTACACAAACCCTATCTCTGGGTAAGCTGCGTGTATCAGAACAGACCAATCACAATGGAATAGACCAGCATCGGGCTCAATCACAGACCATTATAGCCGAAACGGGAGGAGGAGGAGGAGGAGGAGGAACAAGGATGATGATAATGATGAAAAAGAGGCTATTGAGCAGGAAGAGGAAAAGGAAAAGGAAGAGGAAGAGGAAGAGGAAGAGAATCAATGAGCTTCTTAACCAGGTAAGGGCTATTAAACGCACTTCATCTTTCCACTTATTTCCATCTTCATTCTTCCTCTCTTCCCTGATATCAACTTTTCCTCTTCCTTCCTTCTTTGCTTTGGTCTGGCGTCATTTCTCACACTTTGGTCTCATTTTTCCTTCGATAAACCCCTTCATGGTCAGAACAACTCTAGTATTAATATATTCCAGCTAAGGCCAGATGATATTATTCAGCTGGAGAGAGAAAGAGAGAGAGAGAGAGAGAGAGAGAGAGAGAGAGAGAGAGAGAGAGAGAGAGTACTGATGCCACTTAACCCTCTCGATGTTAAATGTGGGATGTGGGTTACGAAGCAATAGGGGAAATTAAGCATGTTCCTGAATCAGTAAGTATGGAAAAAGACAGAAATGAGAAAAAAATGGTGGTATGAAAGGGGAAAAATGGGGAGACCTAAGAAGTCCTTGAAAAAATACGGGTGTAATAAGTGTGTACCGTATTGCACAGGAATAAGCAAGGGCAATGATGGCAACAAGGAGAGTATTCTTGGAGGAAAAGGGAGATAAGTCGTCGAATGAAGGGAGCTTGGGTGAAGACGGGGACAGCCATGTAGTTCTAGATGAGAGAGGGAGAATATCTGACAAGGCCTGGAATAGCGAAGTGTGGGTAGGGATGGAGGTTTGATTATGTGGACGGAAAAGAATACAGTTTCGTCAAATAAGAGGGAGAATAGGGAAGGAGCCAGAGGGATGAGGATGAGAATAAGATACCTGAGGAAAGACGGAACGTAGGAGGATATTCTGGAAAAAGGAAAAAAAATCTTATGCATTGGGTGGGAAGGGGAAGAGTAGAAAGGCTTAGAGAAAGAGAGAGTGTTGGAACGTATATATGAAAAGGGAGAAGAGAGAGATAATCAAAGGGAAGAGGAAGAGACGCTTGGAGAAAGAGAGAGTCTAGGAAAGTATTTCGAGACAGAAAGAATAGGGGAGTAGTCAGACAAAGGAGGAAGATGTTTACGATGTTGGGGAAAGAGCGAGTGATGGAAAAGATTTGGAGAAAGAGAGAATAGAGAAGAATTCGGAGAGAGAGAGAGAGAGAGAGAGGCCTACTCACACTCCTATGACTCATTCTCATCTCAATAAATCGTCTGGCATTACCTGGAATAGAGGGTTAATCATTTCATTATTAACACTCCCAGGCTCGTATGACTCACTCAGGTGAATAACATCTTCTAAGGTTAATTGGATGAATATACTAGAGTTCTCCCTCTCATGAAAGAGTTAGATATTTGGTGAAGGAAGCAAGTTTGAGTTTGAAAGAGGGTGGAAAGCTATCAGGGAAGAATGAGGGAAGGAAACAGTAGGGAAGGAGAAGGAAGGTAGGAAAAACTTGGGAAGGAAGAAGGGGGGAGGTAGGAGGCAATAGGGAAGGGGTAGAAAGGAGGGAAAAAATTGGGGAGGAAGGAGGAGGGTAGGAAACAATAAGGAAAGAGGAAGAAATTAAATGTGTTTGTCTGAAGAGGAGGAGCCAAGAAATGCATGAAGGATGACATGTAGGGACTTCTGAAGGAGGGGAGAGAGAGAGAGAGAGAGAGAGAGAGAGAGAGAGAGAGAGAGAGAGAGAGAGAGAGACGGTGTTTGGAGAGAGGGAAAGAGGGGAAACGCTTTGAAAGGGATGATACTGAGGGAGAATATCACGAAGGGAAAGCTACAGGAGAGTGTAAAGAGAGAGAAGTGAGCTGGGGACGGAAGAGGGGAGGGGACTATTGAAAGAAAAAGGTGATGAAAGGTGATGCTTAAAGAGAAACAGAGAAATGGCAATACGCAAGTTGGTATACGGGAAGCATGCCACACGAGAGAGAGAGAGAGAGAGAGAGAGAGAGAGAGAGAGAGAGAGAGACGACGGACACTTGTACAACAGGGCAGTGCATCCATCACGCTATATGGCTGCCACCTCTCCAGCACCTACAGGAGTTAACGAAGGCTATATCTAACCCCTCCAGCACGAAAAGCATCTAAAGACCTGAGGAAAATCGTCCGGAGATACTAAGCACTAAATTAAACTTCTCCATCACTGTGTAAAAGCTGAGAAAATGTTGAGGGAGAGGAGGTGTGACAGGGCAAGGGTAGAGGGGCGCGAAAGAGGGGAAATTTATCGACGGCAATATATTTCCATCGATTTATTGCCACCAGATTATAGGCAACTTTGGCCATATAGGCAGAAATAATGGCTGAGACTTTTTTTTTTTTTCGTCTACCAACCCCTTCAGTCCGAGAGCATGCTTTTGTTATATTCCACCTTTTTATATATACTGCAACTAACTCGAGGTGATTTTTTTTTTTTTCTCAAGGGACGGTCCTTGTAGTGAAGGGGTGAATGAATGCTATACTATGTTGATCTCACCAGTTACTAAGTTCTTTTCTGAAGCATACAGATTGATATTAATACTGTAATCACCAAAATCATTATCATTATCATTATCATCATCAACGAAAAAGGAAAAGAAGAATCAGAGAAAGGGAGTTGCTGCTGAGGAGAGGAGAGGAGAGGAAACGAGACGAGACGAGACGAGACGAAAGGGAGGAAGGGATAGGAGAGGAGAGGAGGAGAGGAGAGGAGAGGAAAGGAGAGGATAGGAGAGAAGAAAGGAGAAGGAGAGAAAAGAGGAGGAGAAAAGAAAAGAAATGAAAAGAAAGATGAGGAGAGGAGAGGTGAGACGAGAATAGAAAAAAGATGAGAAAAAAAAAATAAGAACAGAAAAGAGAGGGGAAGGAGAGCAAGACTGGGAACTAATACAAAAAATTAAGGGAGGGATTATGCAATGGACGGGGAAATGGAGGAAAAAAAGAAGGAAACTGCCAACGTCTTGAGGAGGAGGAAGAGGAAACTTAAGACGGAAGGAGTAATGGCGGCAGAAGTGCTTGGGGAAGGAGGAGGAAGAGGGGGGAGGAAGAGGAGGAGGAGGAAGAGGAAAGAGGAGGAGAGGAAAGTTACAAGAGCAGGAGTGATAATAATGATGACGATGATGATGATGATGATGATGATGATGATGATGAGGAGGAGGAGGAGGAGGAAGGGGAGGAAGGGAAGGAGAAAGAGGAAGTGCCTGAGGGAGAAGGAGGAAGACGGGAAAGTTATAGACGCAGGAGTTGTTGGAGGAGGACTGAAGAAGTTGGTGAAGCTGGTTCTGAAGGAGATGTCAAAGAAGTACCCTTGGAGGAGGAGTGGTCGAGGGGGAGCTCTCTCTCTCTCTCTCTCTCTCTCTCTCTCTCTCTCTCTCACCCACACACACACCACACAGACTTCACGACCCCAACGAGGATATTCAGGTCATCATCAGAGAGAGAGAGAGAGAGAGAGAGAGAGAGAGAGAACCAGTGGAGTGGGAAGGGTTGGGAAGGAAATGGGGCGCGTGGTGAAGAATTTTGATCAAGTCTGTAGCTGCTGGGATGACCAAACAGTTTTTCTCCCATCCGTCATCTAGCATAGGTTACGAAACATCTCTCTCTCTCTCTCTCTCTCTCTCTCTCTCTCTCTCTCACACACACACACACACACACACACACACACACACACACACACACACACACACACACACGAGCCCATAATAACCTCAAATTCCTCGACACTGTTGTATCTACTCTGTTCACTTTAACTTGGCGTAAAATTGCCATCCCTCCATCTTGAATGCTGAGCTGTAACAAGAGATTAACACTAAAATATCGCGCTAGTCACGAAGAAGTGCTGTGGAAAAGATGGAAAGCCTTAGTACTGCCTTATTCTGCCTCTGAAATACGGAAAATTAGGTGAGAGAGAGAGAGAGAGAGAGAGAGAGAGAGAGAGAATACGGCACTAGTCACGAAGAAGTGCTGTGAAAAAGGATGCAAAGCCATAATTTTGTCATACTCGGCCACTGTCCTACGAAAAATAAACTGCGAGATTCACATAAACACGTACGATATTTTTTTTCTTGTAACTATGAATTTTCTTACGCAGAAAGAACAAGAGCTGAATACAATCGCTTAGAGGCAGCTAGCAAGAATACGATAAAAATGCCGGCTTCGTAGTGAAAAGGTGAGACAGGCGGCCCCGTAACACCTTTTCCTTGGTGACTGATTCCGGATATTACACTTTAACATTTTCCTGTACGTAATTTATTTCGTTTTCTGCTTTATTTCTACCAGGGGGGGATTTTATTTTTAGTACTTTATTTTCCGTAGCCCAGAGGTTATAATACTGCGGCTCGGTATCCTTTCCACAGCAGCTGGGGGAGGCGGTGGCTGAATCGGTAGAGAGGCGGCCTGCAGTCCTGACGGACCCAAGTTCGAATCCCGGCTGGGGCAGGGAACAGTTTAAGGATTTGAATTTCATAAAAGCAGACTTTCCTGATCTACCAGATGACCCGCCGACATGTCATAAAAGTACCCCTGCTAATACCAATACACCAGTCCTGTATGAGACAGCCCTAGCATGTATTCAATATGGACGGTGGGTGTTAGCGCCGAAGTGGTGACATGTAGAGGTGTATGGTATGTAGGAGGACTACTGGGCCTTGAGAGCAGGCTGTGAAGCCTATGCCCAGAGTCGGACACATAAAAAAAAAAAAAAAAAAACTTTTTCGTGACTAGCAAATATTCTAATGTTAAGGTACTGTTAGTGAACATTCAAGATGGATGGACGGGCAATTTTTAGCCTAGTTAAAGTGAACAGGGTGTAGTTTGTATCAAGAACATGCAAGGGGATGCTTATGAGTATTGTGCAATAATAAAAATAATAAAAATAAAAATAATGATAATGATGATGATGATGATGATGATGATATTATTATTATTATTATCATTATTATGAAAAATAAATAAATAAATAAATAAATAAAATAAACTGCTAAGTAAGAGGTATTACGTAATCCTCACAACTACACAGAATACAACCTTAAGGCCAAAAAACCCGGAGGAGTTACGGTACTGCTCGCACGAGGTGGGGAGAGGGGAGAGAGGGAGAGAGGGGAGGGGGAGAGGGGAGAAGGCAGGATTCCGAGGTAGAAAATAAAAGGACTTAGGGAGAAATAGGAAATGATGATCGATGGTAAGGGGCGCCGTAAGAGGGTGTGGAGGGAGTGTGGATGGAATATGAAGCAGGGTGACTTGGAAGGTGATGTGGAAGGGGAATAAAGGCAGGGTGAATGGCTTGGGACACTGCCTAACACCTCTCCCTTAGCGATTTAGTTTGCGGGTCAGCAGGGTGTGGAGGGAGTGTGGAGGGAATAATAGGGAAACTTGGATGGTGGTAAGGAAGGGTTAAAAAAAAAAAAAAAAAAAAAAAAAAATAGCCTAGTGAAAGAGTTGATGGCAGGGACAATTGGACATTTTATTTATTTATTTATTTTCATATACCGTAACATCTCTTCCTTCGCGATTTATTCTTTACAGTACAGGTCAATGTTCAGTTATTTGTTAATGATCCAAAGTGCACATGTTTCTAAATCTGATCTAAAGCCTTTGAGAATATAGTTTAAAGGATGACGAAGATTTTACAGAATGCTGAAGAGAAAACCAGAATAAAGAATTTTATCCCTGTGGCTAAGTGTGAGTCAGGCTCCTATGACTCACTCAGCTGAATAAAATCGTCTGGAGTAAGCTGGAATAAGAGTCTGGAGCTGTCCCATTCGTGAGAGGGTTAGTGTTGAAAGTATTGCACTCAAACTCCTATGTCTCACTCTCAACTGAATAAAATCGTCTAGGTTAAGCTGGGGTTTAATTCTAGAGTTGCCCAGACCATGAAAGTGTTAAAAAGTCAAGAGGAATAATTGTCGTGAGGGTCATGAAAGTTAATAATGAATAAAACAGGAAGGAAAATGAGTTTAAATTTGTCTCTTTACATCATAATTGCAAAACTTCTCGACCGTCTTTCATATCTCTCGCTGTCTCGTGTCTCTTTCAAGTTTCTCACAAGCAAAAAGACTAATTACATTCCCTCTTACCTGGGCATTCTCTTCCACTTCTGTACTTTTCCACATTTACTCCTATCTCACTAAAATTCCTAACCCCCTTTTAGCTCAACTGATGGCCATGTGTTGTCAGGATGGAGGGTTGATTTGACTAGCAACCAAGGAGACTCATTCTTTCATTACAATCAACACTCACTGAATTTAATGGGCCCACGACTTATTAAGCTGTATGAGTGGCCCAGTTATGTCAGATGAAAATAAATCGCCTCTATTAATGCCTTAAGGAAGATATTATACCGCGACGCAGACCCACACTGACATGTTCCAAAATAGTACACAACATCCTCCCCCACGAAAGAAAAGAAAATGGATGATGATGAAGATGATGATGATGATGATGATGATGATGATGATGATGATGATGATGATGGTGATGATGATGAGGATGATGATGATGATGATGACGGTAGTAATAATAATAATAATAATAATAACAATATAATTCATCAACAACATCATCATCATCATCATCATCATCCAGGCATCCTTTACCATTCGAAGGTAAAGCAATAGTAATAATAATAATAAAAATAAAAATAGTAATAATAATAATAATAATAATAATAATAATAACGAGGAGGCTAACAATGCACATCCACCAAGCCACAGAAAGACACAAATATAAGAGTGGTAATGAGGACAGCATTTCTCAGGAACGTCCCAAGCCAGATGGAAGGAGTAATGACGATAATGACGATGATAATGAGGGTAATGATGGTCCAAGGCCACCTCAGCTTACTTATCTTACTCAGGAAGGGAGAAAGACACGGTAGAATGAGGAGGAAGAATGAGGAAGACATGAGGGAAGTAAGATATCTGGACCTGAGCATTATCACAGCAGAATGAGGAAGACACGACAGAATGGGGAAGCCACGGCAGAGTGAGGAAGCCACGGCAACAGTATCGACGTCCAAAAATCTTCTTTAATTCCTTATCTTTCTCTCCACACTCGGAAATTCACTTAAATATTTACAGAATTACTTATGTAGCTGAGCAAAAACATGACTTCCTAATTCTACTGCTAATATTCTAATTCCTGTGCAATGCTGTTCCTCACACATGGTACTGTACTCAGAGATTCATGAATGTACTTATATATAATTCTTGTACAGCCTGCAGTACACTGGGGATTACATGCAGATGAGCCTGAGGTTGCGAGTCCTACTGCTACTGCTGCTATTACTACTACTACTACTACTACTACTACTGCTACTACTACTACTACCTGCTTTTAAACCCCCAGAATCGTATATCTGCATTTTCGAAAACATTTCTCCTTTTCCACACACACACACACACACACACACACACACACACACACACACACACACACAGGTAGTATTGTCAGTCATCTTAAGTGCCCGGCGTGGTGCATCATCTGACTGGGTTGTATTCACGAAGGAGCTTGGTAAATCTTTGCGATAAATAAGTTTCGATGGCAGTTAAATATTTTCAGAAATCCTTACGCTGAATCTCTCTCTCTCTCTCTCTCTCTCTCTCTCTCTCTCTCTCCTATGGTGCTGGAGAAGGACGTACATGGTGGTAACGAAAAACCTCTGCTCGGCTATAAAAACGTCACTTAAATCCCTCCCTATCCCCCGAAGAGAGGATGGTGGATTGTAGACGGTCATTTTCAGCCTGCAGTCCACCAAGTTCATGTTCAGATGAGCTGAGGGGCCACTACAACAACAGGAAATACAGCACCAATAAATTCAAGGTCCACCGTAGATTGGATATACAGTGTTAGATATCTTAGTCAAGTTGAAATATAATAACGCTCTCTAAATAATAAATCATGTTCAAGAAAGTTGATAAATACAAATCCTTGAGGCGGTAGGAAGCAAAAGGAATATTTATAGAGGATCTTAACTAATTTACAGGATAAGCCAGTCTCCCCAGAAGTTAATATTCTTTTGATCACTTTCGCTATGTTGTATATTTCTCCCTTTATTTTCCAGTGTAGTTTGGATATGAAGTGTTTGGTAGGAGCTGTAATACAAGAATAAACAAGCCATTTCATATACGATTCAGGCTCAAGAACGTTTATGAATTTGGAGGGAGGAGGCTGGAGGCGACGGGAGGAGATCAGGTGTTGAGAGCAGAGGCGGAAGGGATGGGAAGGCGTGGGATTGGCTTGCATTTGGTCCGCCACTCGCCATTCCCGCCACTCCCTCCATCCCCACCACTCGCCATTCCCGCCATCTCCTCCACTCACCATCTGCGCCACTCACCATTCCCGTCATTCCCGCCACTCACCATTCCCGTCATTCCCGCCACTCGCCATTCCCGTCATTCTCCCCAATCGCCATTCCCACCACTCGCCACTCCTGCCACTCATCTCGGCATTCCCGTCATTCTCACCATTCCATCCAGGCTTTACATCCTTTCTGTAACACTTCTTCGTGACGAGCATCATACTTAAGAGTTAATTTATTGTTAGAACTCAGTAATAAAGTTGCAATGATGGCAATTTTGGGCCAAGTCAGAGTGAAAGGAGTACATTATCACAATATCGGTAAGGCTGGATTATTTAAACAATATAAACCATTATACACCGCGTACAAATGATGGTCTTAACGAGGACGCCCATGAGAGAGAGAGAGAGAGAGAGAGAGAGAGAGAGAGAGATCAAAGGGGCAGCAGATTAAAAGAGGAACTGGGACGGAGAAAGAGTGATGACAGACACTATAAAGACTTTACTAGCAGAGGGAAGGGGAAGGAGGGGTTACAAAAGACCCCCAGTAAAATACAAGACAAGAGGAAGATGTAAGAGGGAGGAAGAAGAGGGAGGAAGATGCAAGAGGGAGGAAGATGCAAGAGGGAGGAAATTGTAAGAGGGAGGAAGATGCAAGAGGGAGGAAGACGTAAGAGAGAGGAAATTGTAAGAGGGGGGAAGATGTGAGAGGGAGGAAGAGGGAGGAATATGAAAGAGGGAGGAAATTGTAAGAGGGAGGAAATTGTAAGATGGAGGAAGATGTAAGAGGGAGGGAGATGTAAGAGGGAGGGAGATGTAAGAGGAAGACGTAAAAGAGAGGATGATTTAAGAGGGAGGGAGATGTAAGAGGAAGATGTAAGAGGGAGGGAGATGTAAGAGGAAGATGTAAGAGGGAGGGAGATGTAAGAGGGAGGGAGATGTAAGAGGTAGGAAGATGTAAGAGGGAGGAAGATGTAAGAGGGAGGAGGATGTAAGAGGGAGGGAGATGTAAGAGGGAGGGAGATGTAAGAGGAAGGAAGATGTAAGAGGGAGGAAGATGTAAGAGGGAGGAAGATGTAAGAGGGAGGAAGATGTAAGAGGGAGGAAGATGTAAGAGGGAGGGAGATGTAAGAGGGAAGAAGATGTAAGAGGGAGGAAGACTTACAACAACGCATTAAAGGGATGCCGTGAAGGACCCTATGATATTTCGGTGATATTATGGATAGACAGACATATAGACAGATATATAGACTGATAGATAGATAGACAGATAGGAAGACAGACAGATACATAGGTAGATAGATAGACAGAACAGATAGATGGACACAGGTAATGCCAAAAGATTTTCAGTTTTGTTACTGAATTTCTTTACCTGTTTTCTTACACACACACACACACACACACACACACACACACACACACACACACACACACACAGAATGGTTCTATATCGGGCTCAGTGTTTCATGTTTTTAATAAGAGAGCCAATAACAAATGTTCAACTCCTCGAGGACTGAACACAAGCTGCGGTAACTCAGGAGGAGGAGGAGGAGGAGGAGGAGGAGAGGAGAGAGAGAGAGAGAGAGAGACCAAAAGCCTCAATCTTCTCTACTGCTAAACTTGATAACAAACATATTTTAATCTTAACGCATCCAGTAATAAGGCCTTAAATCGGTCCCTTTTAACACTGATATGAACAAGGGAAATTTAGATCTTAAAACCTTGGGTAATAAAGTCCAAACTCCCTTACCATCAATCCTAATACAAACGAGACAAATTTGGGCCTAATGGAGAGAGGTAATAAAGCCCAGACTCCTATGTCACTACCTAATAAAAAAGAAGGCAAATTTTGATCTTACGGTCCCTAGTAATAAAACCCAAAATTCTCTACCACTAACCCTAATATAAACGCGAAAATATGTACAGCCCTTATGTTACGAAGGCGTAAGGGTGAAAATGGCCTGATTTAGGGTTGGAGGGGATAATACCAGATCTTCCCGGTATAATTTGGAAGAGGGAAATATAGTGCTGGCTCAGAGATAAGCCTGGAATTTATCAGTAAAGATGGATATATGGGTTGGGCCATAAATTACGTCTCTCAAGTTTTCGTGTTTTCCGTAGACGGCTCAAACAGTATTACCAGCGTCTACTCTGCATTAATTGCTACTTACCATAATCATCTTCATTTCTTGGTCTCCCTATTTACTCTATGAACAATAATTACATGGTTGAAGTGTCTTTTTATTTCCCTAAATCTGCCATCACTCCAATTCGAATGCTGAGTTGTAACAATAAACACTGCTGTAGAATACGGTGTTAGTCACGAAGTGCTATGAAAAGAATGTAGAAACGTAGCACCGTCATTTTCTGCCACTAAGCGACGTGAAATAAGCTGCAAGTGAGCGAAAATCTGGGCCAAGGTAAGCTGGAAAAAGAGTATAGTAAATATCTACACTCTTCACAGCAGCAAAATCAGCCGTCCCCACAACACAAAAGACAGGAGGGAGTAATTTCCTTATCACTCAATATTAATGGACAAGAGATAAGCGGTCGACGGGAAAATTACAGCATATGGGTTCCTAAGTATGTAAATGCGAAACAAGACTTGATAAATTGTACGTAAATTATTCTGGTACATTAATAATAGCTTTAAAGTGGATGGAGACGACTTTATACAGTCGCTTTGTATTTAATGGGTTTATTGGGCTGTGTTGTAAGTATCTGTTCGGTTTCAAATTAATTCTATAGGATATGATGGATTAACTTCGTCTCGCTTTTCCCTACTTGCCTATCATGTACCTACTTACGTTCTTTCCTACCGCACTTCCTACCTACCGTACCTCCCTGCCTACTTCAATCCCTGGTTACTTCCTTACTTACTTCTCTTTCTGATAAAGTCACGACATCAGCTGTAGCACATATTTAAAAATCGTTGTTTACAAAAAGCAGGATAAACGCGCAACATATTCCGTTTTCAGACATGCAAAATGAAAGACGTATTTTTGTATAGCGAAACAAGGAGATTAGTAAACAAAACGGGACAGTGCATACATAATCGAATAGATATTACTTTTTTTAGCTGAATGTACGCAGTCACACAAATGAAAACTCAATATCTAAATAAAAGATGGGAAGCCAGAGAGCATACGTGGAAGCAGAATAATTTGTTAACATAAAAGTCCTGAATAGAAAAGCAAATGAATGACAGACTATATGAATATATGAAAGGAAAAACATTGCTGAAACACATTTTGTATTTCTTATATAGCTTTGATGTTATGCATAATTAAAACACACACACACACACACACACACATACAAACTTTCATCAATATTTCAGAATCAAAACTTACACGTCAGAACGATATATAAAGAAAAACTATGCAGCAGAAACACTAAAGGGTCCCTACATTATCTACTTAGTTCTTGGGTTTTATTTAATTCTGGATGAGTTTCTGAAAAGGAGGGTTTAAGTGCAACCTTCTTTTAATTCCGGGGTTCACTACTAGGGGGTTCTAAGCTGAATAAATCGCCTGGTTCCGGCAAGAAGAAAATATAAGAGCGATAAGAGAATGCATACCTCCGGGACATCAGCATCATTCCCATTATATATTTTTCATGACCCTGACCTTTGACCTTTCTCACCTAAAATTTAATTACCTGTTCCTCTGATGCTCCTCAATCGCTAATCCAAATTTGTTGCGTTTCAATCTTTTCTTTATGTTGCTGACCAAAATAACGTTCGTAGGTTGGGGGGATAAAAGTCATCCTTGATTAGAGAGAGAGAGAGAGAGAGAGAGAGAATCAGCGTTAAAGGAAGAGCCGACGCCCATGTATTCTTAAGGCACTATTCTTGACGGCACAGAGGCTTCGTAACTCCTTTTCCTTAGCGATTTATTTTGCACATTACACCTGAGCATTCACCTGTACGTTACCTATACCGCTTTACTACGACACAATTTCTATCAATAAAAAATAAAGTCATGTTGAAGCGAGCTGAAAAAATAATTCGCTATGGAAATGGTGCTAACGAAACTCCCGAACTATTGAGAATTTTACCATACATTCTTCGTTCACTGGAAAGAAAGAAAATCGGGGAATGTTTGCCTTGGGTGGTGGTGGGTGTGGAGGAACGGATCAGTGTCAACAGAGGTGCCTACAACCTTGTATTTTTAACCTGATGACCCACGCTTCCTGTCTGGCCTAACACACACACACACACACACACACACACACACACACACACACACACACCACAATCTCTCTCCAAACACCACTGCCACACACCCCAAGACCTCAAAAATACATCAACTGAGCAAGCATTACAGTCCTATATACATCGCTACCGCAACCACCCACTACTACACACTACACCACACACCACTCAACCATCTCCAAACCCACTGCCACGCGCCACCAAGCCACTACCACACACTCATACACTACTACCACACACCACTACCACATCACGCACCACTACCAAACACCACTACGACCAAACACTTCTGACCACACAATAACCATATATAACTACGCAGTCTTCAAACACCACATTGCCACTACCACACCACACACCACTACCACACATCAAGCCATTATCATACCATACATCACCACTACACCATACACCATTACCACATCACACACCACTGCCACACCACACATCACTACCACACACCACCAGGCCACTACCACACCATACACCATCACCACATCACACACCACTACCACAAACCACCAAGTCACTACCACAAATCACTATTATGCACCACTATCAAACCACACACCAATATCATACCATACCACACATCATTATCACAAAGAAATCAATACACATCTCATCTAAGCAAAGAATTCCTAGGTGTGTATACAAAACCAGTCTCCCTGCAAGTCCCAGTACAAAAAATACCTACACTCTATACACCCTATCGTCTTTAAGTGTATTCACAACACAGGACAGAAAGCATGGCGCTGTTGTTTAGCGAAGTGGGATGAAAAACACGTTTGTATTTTTCTTCCTGTGCCTGCTTCCGCGTCTCTCTCTCTCTCTCTCTCTCTCTCTCTCTCTCTCTCTCTCTCTCTTTCTTATCATTTATCCATCCAATTATCCATCCTATTTTTTCTTCACTCAGTTACATATCATCTATTCAATGTCATTATCCGAAAAGCCTGTATCTGTTTTTTTTACTCGCTTCCATATTTTTTTCGTCCTTCTTTAGTTTTCCATCCATTTTTAGTCCACATTTTCGCCTAAAACACACACACACACACACACACACACACACACACACACACACACACACACACACACAATATTGGACACGTCAGTGGTAATAATAATCGGGGATCGGCCGTCTGACCTAAAATACTACATAGGCCTATTTTTATTATTATCTATTCTGGCTCTCGGATGGACCTCTATATTTATTCCGACAGGCTTCATTATTACAGCTATATTATGGCGATTATATATTTATTTATTTATTTATTTATTTATTTATTTATCGCTACCGCCAGATAACTCTAGGTTTGGAGAGACTGTTTAGAGAGACTTTTCAAACAGGAGGAGATAGTCAGAGCCTTCATTAACTCTTTAACAGAAATCTGTCTTGATAAAATAATGTCTGGAAATAACATGGGAAAACGAAAAGTAACGCTGCCTCAAAAGGAAGCGGTAAAATAACTGTACTTGAAATGCTGTAACTCTCGTCCTTCCCCCTGTACATACATGCCTAACCACGGACTTCTTTGATGTGGGTGCACCTCAGAAAGCGGCCTGCTGAGTCAGTCACTCCCTAAGGATTTTCATACTCAAGGTGCTTTACTGGCGAAGCCCCATATGGACCTGCATCTACTCAGTACTTAATTCTATGGTTGTTCTGGTTTGGCACTATCGTAGCCACCGACTCTCTCTCTCTCTCTCTCTCTCTCTCAACAAACAAATAATTAAGTAAAAATGCATATATATCAATATACGGTAGCATCTATGTACTGGACACACACACACACACACACACACACACACATATATATATATATATATATATATATATATATATATATATATATATATATATAATCTTTTCTCCTCATCTATTCCCTTCATCTTTTTTCACTCCCACCTCCCCCTCTAACTCCCCTCCTCTCCTCTTAGCTCCATCCACGTTTTCTTTTTTTTTCTCTCTCTCCTTCTCCTATCTTTCCAGGTCTGAGAGGAGGTAGGTCACCAGCCCACACGGAGGCCAATAATATCACTACCAAGCCTCCAAGGTTGCGTGTGCTGCCAAGGGATGAGACTCGGGGCTTCGTGACGACCTCCTCCTTCCCTCCGCGTCTTATTTCGTCGCTCTTTTCTCACTTTTCTCTCACTTTCTCTACCTGTTTTCACGCCTTCTTTGGTCCCCTTCTCACTCTCTTATGTGTTGTTGTTGTTTTTTTCTTTCCAAACCAGGCTTAGCAGACACTCGTACCTACTCTCCTTGAATTCGCATTTTTAACATTCCGACAGGATTTATTTCGTCCCTCCTTTCTCACCTTTTCCTCACTTTCTCCATCTTTTTTCGCGTCTCCTTTTGCCCCCTTCTCGCTCTCACTTGCTTTTTTTTTTTTTTTTTTTCTGAACAGGGCTTAACACACCTACCCTGTTGATATTCTCGTCGGTTACGGAAGCTCCCTAACCCCTCTTCCTTAGCGATTTATTTTTGGATGTGGCTGGTTAATATCCTTTTCCACGTTATGTAAGCAGAGTATGGCGATATTGGAAGGATTTATGTAACACAGACGAGGGCAATACGGTGTAATAAAAAAATAAATCACTTAGGAAATGGCGTTAGGAAGCTTCCTTAAGAATCCCATCCTTGGTCTGTTAGTTCGTATTCACACATTTAACACTTCACCTGGTCGCACTCAGCCCGCATATATCCCCATCATGTATAATATCTTTCGCTCTCTTTTATTTCATTATTCATGCCTCCTACATTCCAGGTCGACATCCAGTGAGTCTTTTGCACAATTCGAGGTCGTAAACTGTTATTCCGTCCGTGTCTGTGGGCATCTGTTCACATTTCATACAGGCGTCCTTTTTTTTTAACAACTCTAAGAAGTTATACACTGCACTTTCATGACATCAATTTTTCCAGTACTTGTGAGAGGTGATATATTAAATGTGTGGCACTTTTTCTGGTCCTCATGGAACGGGGCTTCAAATCTATACTGAAAGTCGAATATTTACAGCAACATGCACATCTAGATGGTATGGACAGTCCTATGTGTCATACGTTTACATTCAAAATAGCTTAAAAAATCTATAACACTTATTGGGAATGTTTCGAAACTGGAAAAAAATCAAAACCGAAAAAAAAAACGGAGAAAACGAAAACATATAAAATTAGTGTATATACAGACGCATGCGTTCACACACACACACACACACACACACACACACACACACACACACACACACACACACACATACATACATGCATACATACACTGATACATACATCCATATATACACACATACATGCACCCCTGGCTTTTCACATACACATACATACATACATCCATATATACACACATACATGCACCCCTGGCTTTTCACATACACATACATACATACATCCATATATACATACATACATGCACCCCTGGCTTTTCACATACACATACATACAAATATACATACACCTGTCTTCTCAGAGACACATCCATACATTGATACATACAGTAGGGTACACACATATATACATACATACATACACACACCTCTCGCTTCTCACATGCACACACGCCCACACTCTCAGACTCTCCCATCCATTCAACACCCACGCTAGACATCTCAAGAAAAGTTTCCAGTCCGGCCTTGATTGCAGGAAACCGCCAAACCCATCTTCACTCACATCTAAGCTTTCTTTTTCTGCCTTCCTCTCCTACCTCCTCTCCCTGCCTCTTTCTTCTTTTTTCCTCTCTCTTCCTCTGTTTTTATGTTTCCTCGACCTATGCTTCTTCCATAATTTTCTTTTGTTTCTTTCTTTAATAAAACTCCTCCATCTTCATTCACATGCAAGTTCTCTTTCTGATGCTTCCTCCCTTCCCTCCTCTCTATTTTATCTCTTTCTCCCTTTTTCGTGTACGCGTATTTTTTCCCACTGTTTTCTTTTACTTCCTTATTCAATAAATCGCCGCTTCAGTTTCCATCTTCATTAACAACTAAGCTTTCTTCTCGTCAGCTCACCTACCTCCTCTCCTCATCTCTATTTTTTTTTCTTGCATGGATATTTTTTTCCATTTCCTGTCTTTTGTTCCTTCATTGAATAACAAAATAACTAACTTCTTTACCATCTTTTATATATTTTTTTTATTTCCTGTCTTCGCTCGCTCCTTTTTCTTGATTTTTACAGTGTCATTTTCTGTGATATATGCCTCCTCTCTTCAATTTCTTCCTATATTGTTTTATTCAATAGGCAGTTACACCCGCATTTTCATTCATATCTAAACTTTCTTTTAATTTTTCTTCTCTTCTCTCTTCTCTCTCCCGCTGTTCTTTTTCTCTTTTTTTCGAGTGTGTGTGTGTGTGTGTGTGTGTGTGTGTGTGTGTGTGTGTGTGTGTGTGTGTGTGTGTGTGTGTGTGTGTGTGTGTGTGTGTGTGTGTGTGTGTGTGTGTGTGTGTGTGTGTGTGTGTGTTCTTCATAACCTATGCTTCCCTCACGTTTTTTATTTCTTCATTCAATAAAGTGCAACCTCCATCTTTATTATTATCAAGGTATTATTTTACATCCATCCTCTCCTCCCCCTTCCTGCTCACTTCTCTCTTCCCTTCACTACTGCTTTATTTATTCATTTATTACTTATTATGTGTATATTGAAACTCGTCCCGCCTCTTTCTATATTCAATAAATCAATAACCATTTCCCTTCTCAACTAGATATATGCTTTCGTTGTCCTCTTCCCTCTCCTCTTTCCTCCTTCCTCTCCTCTTTACTTTCCTTATTGTTGTTGTTGTTGTTGTTGTTTGCTCAGTTTTCTTGTGCATTTCTTTTGCGATAATATTTAAGCTCCTTCCTTCATTTTTTTTTTTAACTCTTCTTCAATCAAATTAAGCATTTTTATTTTCTCATATTCGCCCACCTTCCTTTCGTCCCTCCTCCCACGCCTTTCTCAATTTCTTCCATGTTCCAATATACACTTCTTCCTTTTTTGTTATTTTTTTTCTTTTCTCTCTGTTTACGGCCGCCATTCACATATTCACTTACATCTGAGTTTTTTCCCCTTCGTTCAATTTCCACTCCTCCTCTCGCCTCATAGTCTGGATTTATTTGTGGGGTTTTTTTTCCCCTTTCCTTACTTCATAGGCTTCTGTCAATGCTTCCTTTAATATTGTTCTTTCCTTGCATTATTTTATTTCTCTTCATTAGGTTTCGGTCTTTCAATTTCTTCATATCCATCGTGTTTTTCTTATCTTATTTCCCCCAACCAATTCCTTCCGAAGTTTTTTAATCCATTCACTTTGGCTGCGTGGCCGTCAGGAAGAAGAATAAGGCGTCTGACAACAGATAGACGAACAAACAGATAGATAGACAGAGTTGTCCCGGCCATGAGAGTTGAATGAACCGAGGGAGGCGGGTGTCTTTACGGAACCACACCTTGCATCTCAGGTAACAAAGGACCCGAGACGGTGCAGAATATTTCCCTCACCTGATATGGCGTCAAAAGCCTCAGAGAATTGCGCTTCCGGGGATCCAGTGTCTCTCTTAAGGATTCCCGAGTCTTTGCCACGACTTGCAGAAGCTTGTGAATGGGACTGACAATGAGAGGATGAAAAAAAGAAAGGAAATTGAAAAGAAACAAGACAAGGAAGGAAATTGAAAAGAAAAAAAAAATGTGTGAAAAAGATAACGACAACAAAAGAAAGTGAAAAAAGGCAGGAAAATTAAAAGAAAATGACAAGAAAGTGAAAAATAAGACGAGAGAAGAGGGTATAAAGAAAAAAAGACAAGAAAGTGAAAAGAAAAAACAAGAAAGGTAAGGGAAAAGAAAAAAGACAAGAAAGTGAAAATATAAATGCCAAGAAAGGAAAGTGAAAAGAAATGACAGAAAAAAATGTGAAGGGTAACACTAGGAGAAGTGAAGTACCGTAAAAGAGGGAATAGTAGAGGGCAAAAACCAAAAATGAAATCGAAATTGAGATGATCCAAAACAGGAAAATAGGGATGGCAATACTATTTTAACCTGGGAAAAGAGGAAAAAGAATTAAAATGGGAGGCATAGGGAAAATTATGTCCTTCGAAGTGGATGGGTTGGATAAAAAATCAAAGTCCTTTACTACCACACTGGGTGAAAACGAATTGGATTAACTCTGATAATGGCAGCTGTATTAAATTGAAAAAGATCTGACTGCAGGGAAGTTGCGGAAAAAAAAAAAATGGCTAGAGTAAAAATGGAACTTAAAAAAATAGAAAGAAATCATCATCATCATCGTCGTCGTCATCATCATCATCATTACTACTACTACTACTACTACTACTACTACATTATTGTTGTTGTTGCTGTTGCTGCTGCTGCTAATATCACCATGCAGAGGACAAAACGAGAAAGATCTGGAGGAAATTGAGCACAGAAAGACTGGGAATGATAAGAACAGAGGCTGGGGTGGAAAGTGAACAGGAAATACAGATAAAAGACAGGTGTGTGTGTGTGTGTGTGTGTGTGTGTGTGTGTGTGTGTGTGTGTGTGTGTGTGTGTGTGTGTGTGTGTGTGTGTGTGTGTGTGTGTGTGTGTGTGTGTGTGTGAGAGAGAGAGAGAGAGAGAGAAATATACATGCATCAACCCCTTTAAATCAATGATGCACTTTCTATTCTGGTGCTGGAGTGGGGCGCCTTCACGTGGTGGCAATGATATAACTAGGCGACTCCACTGACTGGTTATAAAAATGTCCTACAGCTTCCTCCATATCCCCTGAAGGGCGGATGGTGGACTGCTGAAGGGAAACTTAAGCCTGCAGTCCACCTGGTTCACGTTTCTTATGAGCCTGGGGTTGTAGTTACCGATACTATTACTGCTGCTACTACTACTGCTGCTGCTACTGTGCTACTACTAATACTGCTACAACAACAACAACAACTACTACTACTACCACTACTACTACTACTACTACTACTACAGCTACTACTACTGCTACTACAATTACTACTACTACTACTACTACTCAAGTGCTCTTGAAAGTTGACTAAAACTGAGTGACAAAAAAGAATATAATTAAAAGTAACGTTATCGGTCTGAAGGGGTTAATGAAGGCTATCAAATATAAAATTCGAAAAAGGTCTCAAAAAATGAAAAAATAATAATAATAGGGTAAAATAGAGGTCAACGAGGTGAAAGGGTTATGAGGGAAATTAGGATGATCATGAAAATAGGGAAAAAATATGTAAAGAAATATAAACAGTAAACACGACAGCAAGAAAAACAAGTGGTTGACATTCTCTCTCTCTCTCTTTCCTTCTGCACTAAAGGCCGAGTACTCCCTGTGAAGTAAATGGAGTTTCGCCTGCAGTCTTAAGGAACATCTCGTAAACAACATAATATTATTTTTCCCATCACCTTCCCTGTTTTCTTTTCCAGCCTCTAAAAACTCTACGCACAAAAACCTGAACTTCTAAAAACCTCTCCTTAAGCGGTAAACACTGTGCTAGGAGATAATACGTGAGAGAGAGAGAGAGAGAGAGAGAGAGACTTTGCAAATAATAAAGTCCTAGAGGAAAGGCAAAGCATTAGTGATAAGGAAGATAAAGTGGCTATTAAATAGAAAGAATAAAATAAATCGCTATGTAAGATGTGTTACGAGAGATTTTAAGTACCATAACACAGGGATATCATGGGGTATCACGCAAAATAAGTCGCTAGGGAAGAGGTGTTATGATGTCTCCTCCCGCCTTCTCCTAAGACAATGAGAAAACGAGGCAAGGAGCGCACAGGTGAGCCGGAAGCTGGTCACGACAGGTATGGCGTAATTAACAGGTAAAGGGGAGGATATGCACGCGTATAAAGCCACTAGCGTCATGGAATCGATGCAAGCGACGTAAATTCCTCTGCTGCTGCTGGAACGGTGTCTTGAGGTTGCATTTGTAAAGGTTCCCGACTAAAATAAGATGAAGGAAGGAGGTTTCAGGGAGTGCAAACCCCACGGCCAATAATCGGTTTAATTCAGAATCTTTCCCCTGCACTATGCTTTTGACTTCTGACTCCTCTCAAAATCGAATTAACAGGGAGTCAAGAGTGCAACACCTGCGCCCTACATCGGATTATAGGGTAGAGCCTTTAACCCTGCTCTGTGTGCTCTTAATCTTTAGCTAATTGTTTACAGGCCCAAAAACTTCATCCTTACCTGACCCTCAGTCCATCCATCAAGTTTGGATGTAGTCGGACCACAAGTGTTTAAGTTGGCCTCACCATGTGGTCTTGTCCTTTGTGATATTATTGTGAAACTAGAATACTGTCATCCTTGGCTAACCTTAAACCCTCCCACCAAATCTGATCTAAATCATATCAAAACTATCTGAGTTAAGGAGCCCATCCTTTAACCTTGTCCCATGATCTTTACTTCTGATCGATTGTCCTCTAAATCGAACTACTTCATCCTGTCCTGTTCCTCAACCCTTCCACCAAGTCAAAAGAGTTGACATCGGCCTTGACCCATAACATATGAATTTTCCAGCCAAAAATTGATCACCTATTCTTATGATGGTCCTCAATCACAATGCTAAATATGGTGCAATTCCATCCAACACACACACCCACACCCACCCACACACACACACACAAAACAAATTTAACCAAACACAACTCTCTTGTGCTTTCACACGCAGGTGTAATGTTTCCATAACAGTTATCACAGATCATTTTGTCCTTCATAATCAATCACTCTAAATACAACTCTAATTTATAAAGCGTGTGGCAGCCGTATAAGTGAAGCTAAGCGTATACACAAACATTCTTACCACTTACGCTTAGAGCAGTTTATAAATACCACCGCAGGAGACATAATAATAATAATAATAATAATAATAATAATAATAATAATTATGGCCAATAGAATTCTGGTACGGAATTTCCCGGGTACTCGTTGGCATTTTTCCGAGGACCGGTCAATGGACCATGGGCCCCTGAACTTATATTTGCATTTTTTTACTTGCCCTTCTTTTTCGGATGGAGGGACGAACTGGTTGGCTTTACTGCACCGCTTTCAGTAAGGCAAAAAAATAAATAAATAAAGGGGAGGGGGGAGTCCATGGGAAAAATTTGGGTACTATGAGTGTCCTTTATAAAACCATGAGCTCAGTTTCATGTAAAATTACTTAAAGTTTAAAGTACAAGCTTTTTCGCTCATATTAACACCAGTTTTTACGAAAAAGATCCTGCCATTAGCTAACTGAAAACGTTGAGAATTTAGTGAAACCCAACATGAATTTTAAGAACAGTTTAAGCCTCACATGTAGGATTATAACAAACACCTGCTTTTGTTTATCACCTTGAGACATCCTCCTCCAATGTCCTTACCAATACATATCCCACTGTAAACATAACTACTTTAATTTATCGATTTCAGTTAAGACAATTCGACGAAATTTACACATATCTCCTGTTGCTTATACCAACGATAACATAACCACCTTAAGTTACAGGTTCAAATTAAGACAATGCTACGACATTTACACGTATCTCATGTTACATACGCAAATCTTTTAATACGACAATCACCTCCCAATTTCTCACCTCCACATTTCATTTCCTCAAACTCATTTCTCTTGTTACTTATACTTCTCCCTATTCGACAATCACCTCCCAATTTCTAACCTCCACATCCCATTTCCCTCGTGTTCACTTCCCGGCAGCTTCTCACCTCACCAAAGCATCCTGCCCTTTGTGCCAGTCACTACAACAAGCATTCACCTCCGCTTCCTGCTCCCTCGAGGCACAAAGGCCCCCGCGTGTACAGGCTTCACAATGGGGGCTGGGATGAACGCTAGGAATGAGGAGGCTGGATATAATTTGGCCGGGAAGTCTGGATGATGCTTGTGAGTGACTGGGATTTCACTGGGGCTATACTCTCTTCCTTCCCTCTCACCTGGCCTAAAACTGCCTCCTCTCTCCTTTTTGAGTGTCGAGTTGTAACTAGAGATTAACACTGGAATATAATGGTAAATCCCAAAGAAGTGCTATGGTAAGGATTCAAGTCACAGTACTGTCTTAACCTGTCACTGAGATACGTATAATAAGCTCCCAAAGGATGAAAATATGAGCCAGGTCAAGGCAGTTGGAAATACAGACATCCTCATTTTAAGTAAAGAAGTGCATCATGAAAATCATTTTTTTTTTATAATTATTTTAAAAACTGGAACTGTAATTTGGAGGAAACTGGCAAATGAGCTTTATAGGCAACAGCGGAGCTTCAAAGGCAATACTTCTGTAATCTATTTCGGTCTTAACCCTTTAAATCCCACGGCATCTCGTGTTTTCTGCTTTTCCCTAAGGATTTCATTAACTATAAGATGGACTTTCCGGATTACAAGGATTAACTATACCCTTCATGAACCGCTTCTGTAACAGAGGTCTGCTAAGTTTAAAAAAAAAAAAAAAAAAAAAATCCTAAAAATTAATAAGCAAAAAATAGGTAACTAGATTCAAGGATTCAATTGTTATAAAAAGGGACACAAACATGATGATGTACAAAGACTTTCTGTAATTACTTTCCCTATCCTCTGCTACAAGGACAAAAGACACAGGAAGAGTTCAAAGGTGAGGGTGTATGAATGAGTGGATCTTACCTATACCTACATCCGGCTAGGAATGGCACGTGTGTGTGTGTGTGTGTGTGTGTGTGTGTGTGTGTGTGTGTGTGTGTGTGTGTGTGTGTGTGTGTGTTATTCCTCCTTTACCTCATTATTATTAATTGTGGTTATTATTATTTTTATTATTAATTTATTATTATTATTATTATTATTATTATCATACATTACCTATCACTTCCCAGTTCCTTGTCCACCAAACCGAATATCATCAACTCATATTCTTCTGTTGCTTCTCAGTTTTACCCCCAGGAAAATGTCTCGCCATAAGTAATATTGTTGTTACTGGTGATGATGGAGGTGGAGGTGGAGGTGGAGGTGGAGGTGGAGGTGATGGTGATGCTGGTGGAGGTGGAGGTGGAGGTGGTGGTAGTGATGGTGGTGCTGGTGGAGGTGGTGGTGATGGTGGTGGTGGTGGTGGTGGTGGCGTGACCCTAGCCTAATCTGACGTGATCCTAGTGAACTGTAGGACACCGGGCACTTCAACCGGGTGCTCTCAGATAAGTGTTGTTGAGAGAGAGAGAGAGAGAGAGAGAGAGAGAGAGAGAGAGAGAGAGAGAGAGAGAGAGAGAGAGAGAGAGAGAATTTCAAGAATAACAATAATCATTCTATTGTTCACCTGTCTTGTAATCGGATCTTAACACCACCTGAGTCATCAAAGGAGTCTGAGAGGGGAGGGGGAGGAGAAGGAGGAGGAGGAGGAGGAGGAGGAGGAGGAGAAAAATATGATGACGATGATGATGATGATGATGATGATGATGATGTCTGAGCGAAACAAAACACAGACATATCTTCAGCGGGAAAAAAAAAAAAAAAAAAAAAAAAAAAAAAAAGCAATTGCCCCACACCGACCCCGAAAACTGAGATAAATTGGCGTTAATAATAATGTCTGAGGAACTAATGAATGAACCAAAGGAAAAGAAAAGAATGGCCAAAAATATAAGTAAAAAAAAAAGAAAAAGGAAAATGTTGTGAGGAAGAATAAAGACAAAACTGTAAAGCGACATGAAAAACAGGCCAAAACTGTAGAGCGTTAAGGAAAAAATAGCAAATATATAAAGCAAACAGAAAAAACAGAGAAAAAAACAGGTCGAGGATGCAAAGCTAAAAGGACAAACTGATTAAAATTGTAAAGCTCTCTATCCTTCCACCCCCAGACGGCAAGCGAAAAGAACTCACAACCCTGAAAGTTGGGCGTCAAATAAAAAAATAAATAAATACAAGTTTAATAAAAAGGGTTGACTGTAGTTATAAAGAGAGGCGGAAAACACGGGAAAGAAACCAGACAGCCTAAGTAAACATTGTAAAGCCAAGGAAAGAACAGAAAGATCAAGTATGTAAAGCAGAAAGAGGAGATAAACGCAATACTGAAAAGGGAAATGAAAAAACTGCCAGTATCATAAAGAGAGAAAGAGGAGTCAAATTTGTAAAGCAGAAAGGGAAGGAAGAGGAGACAAAATGGGTCAAAATTTTAAAGCGCTCCTGAAGTAAAGCATAATGCACTGGCGACCCTGAAAGTTGGGCTTAAGAGGCTCTAAAAAAGGTTGACTGTGGAGGTAATGAGAGGAGGAAAACAGAGGCAAGTTTCAGGCGGGCTCAGAGGCGCTTACATCAACTATCGGCTGCGCAACACGGAGATCAAGGGCTTATGTTAACGAGCACTTTACCTGCATCGAGCAACACCACCTCTCTCACTCTCTTTGCTGGCTCTCTCTCTCTCTCTCCTTTTGTATCTTTCTCACTTCCCCTTCCTTTTTTTAGTTTCTCTTTCAGTTAAGGTCTCGGAATGTCTGTCTCTCTTTCTGTCCATCTACTGGTTCTCTCTCTCTCTCTCTCTCTCTCTCTCGACAGAAAAATACAAATAAATGGCTTAAGCAACAAAACATCCCTATGCATCTTAACCATAATAATATACACCCGTCGTCACCAAAACCACAGAAATATCAAATTTAACAACAGGTACTGGGACGTATTCTAAGCGACACAGGAGTGCAATGAGGAAGAAAGCAGAGAAGAGAAAAAGGCAATGAATCCAAGACCAACTTAAAAATACAAAGTTCAAGGCTTAACATAGTCACAAAGGGAACCTGGCACGCGGAAGAGAACCAAACGAAGGCGAAACCGTAAAGGAAATGAAAGAAAAATTGTCTGCAAGAGGAAATGTTCATGTGCAAGTTAATTATAAAGGAACTGGAGAAACACAAAGAGGGAGAAGCACTGGGGTAGATCTTGGGGGGGGCCAGGGGGACGGGGTTATATATCCCCCTCTGCACCTGGGTCGAGAGGGGGATGGAGTGACGTATTCATCTCTCTCTCTCTCTCTCTCTCTCTCTCATTCAGGCAATCCAGAAAAATTGCAAAATTAAACCCACAGTTGCCCCCAAAATACACAAACTACATGAAAAATTTTGCTACTTCAAAAACTGTAATAAATAAATTAAAATACGACGAAATCTGTTTGAGTTATTTCATGCCAGGATATATTATCACCGGAGGGACGCCCATGACAATCGTTCCGGGAATGAAATGAAGAGGATAACCAAAACAGTTTGTATCCAATTTTAGCCAAATTTGGTGGAAGAGTTGAAAGAGAGCCCCTGACGAAACCTATTTTTTTTTAAACAATACGTTAAAGGTCAAGGTCAAGGTCGCGGCAAGGTTGACTTTGACCTTGCCCTGTTACCTTGACGTTTGATCTATTATTCTAAAAAAAAAAATGTCCCTACCATAAGACAATTAATGGGGATAGTATTAACACTCCTAGCCTTCTATGACGCTCTCCCAGCTGAATAAAATCGTCTGGCGTCAGCTTGAATAAACTGTTAAAGAGTTTTCCCGACCGAGAGAGTGTTAATTACTCCCAGCCTCTCACGCCTCATTTCCCCGAATAACACCCTCATTAGCGGCATTTTTTTATTTTTTAGTAATGTATAAAATGAAAAAAGAAAAATCACTTCCAGCAACAAGGTCAACTAATCAGCATCACATGTCAGCACCAGATTTTCCTGACACTGACCGTATATTTTTTCTCCGTGTCTGTTTGCCTGTCTGTCACCCTGTCTATCTGCCTGTCTGTCAATTCAGCGTGAGGGGGGGGGGGTTAAGGACGCTCTTTACCATATTCTAAGTTAATCTTTTTTATGATTTCGTGACATCTCTTCCTTAGCGATTTATTCCGCCCACTGCACCTCAGAACTCTTTTGTACGACGTTACTGAAACTATGTCAGTTCTAAAACAACAAAAATAACATGGAAGGGAATGTCAAGACGTAATACACAGGATAAATTGCGAAAGAAAAGGTGCTACGAAGCCTCCTGTACCACGTAGACTATAATCTATCGTACTGTGAGAGTGAGAGAGAGAGAGAGAGAGAGAGAGAGAGAGAGAGAGAGAGAGAGAGAGAGACGCATCAAATGGCTGACCGCACGCACACACACACACACACACACACACACACACACACACACACACACACACTGCACGTTCACCATCAGACACACACAGACTGGCAAACACACTCAACTGGCGATACACAAGCGAGACAGCAAACAAACCCAGGCAGACCCTCTCTCTCTCTCTCTCTCTCTCTCTCTCTCTCTCTCTCTCTCAGTCGTGTTATTCCCTCGTCAGCGATTTTTCATCCCCCGTCTCTGTGCTTGCCGAGGTAAAGGAAGCTGAAGGGAGGACCATGCGGAGTGAGTGAATGGGGCGGAGGCGCACGGTGGGATGACTGAGGCGAGGGTGAGGTGAAGGGCTGCTGTGAGAGGAGGTTGAAAGGTTGCGCAGGAAGGTTGGGCGTTAGTAAAATTGGCTTGGGGTTAGAGGGGTTAGAAGACAGAAGGTATGTTACTATTTTTAGTGATGAGGTTAGCTGTCTCAGTCTCCTATGACTCACTCTCAGCTCAATATAATCGTCTGGAATCAGCTGAGAGTCGAATGGTAGAGCTGTTCCGACCTTTAGGGTGTCAAGGTAGGTTGTGGAAGGGTCAGGTTGCTCGGAGATGGGGTTTTAAGGTGCTGTGAGAACTAGTGGGGTTAGAGAGGTTAGGGAACTGTAACTGAGGTGTGGGGCTGGGGGAAGGTGCAATAAGAACGTAACAAATGCAAACAGGTAAAGCAGGATAAATGATTGGAGAAATAGATCATGAGGTTGGGGAAGGTTGGAGATTAGGGTAGGTCGGATTTTGAAAGGTGATCTGTGGTTATTAAGAGAGGCTGTGGACCTGCGTTGGGGGTGACAAGCTGCTGAGGAAGGCTGTGGGGTTGAGAAGGAACCTTGGGGTTGAGAAAGGCAGCCTGGAGCTTTACAATGCAGGGTCAGAAAGCCAGTTTGAGGGTTACCGTACTTAAAGAGGTTATAAGACTGAAGGAAAGGTAAACGAATATATATACTAACATGCAATCTGATGTACAACTTAGGTTTATGAGAGACTGTGAAAGTTTAATCCTTCCTCTGATCTTCCTGGCAGGCCTTCTCACCAGCCTCGCTTCTCGGAACAGAAGTGTCTATAACTACACTTTGTTCATTTAAAGTCAGAGTAACACTGACATTCTCTCTCTCTCTCTCTCTCTCTCTCTCTCTCTCTCTCCATCCCATTCACTCCCTTATCTCACTCCCTTTCTCCTCTCCCTCTCGTCCTCGGGAATTCTTAATTAGCCTTGAGAATATTCAGCACGAATTGCTTAATTTTGCTAATGAGATGCAAGAAAAAGCGAAACTTCATGTCTAGCGGCTGGACATGAGAGGTGAGGAGATGAGAATGGGGGGCAGGGAGGAGGGGTACGGGACGAGGGAGGGAAGGAGAAGGAGGAGGAATAGAAGAAAGTGGGAGGACGAGGAGGAAAAGGAAACAGAAAGGGAGGGAGAGAAAAAGAGGCAAGCAGATTAAAAGATGGGTGGGGGAGTGAGACGAAAGAGGGGGAGGGTGGAGTGAGACGGGAGAGGGGAAGGGGAGAGTAAGGAAAGGAGAGAACAAGGAGAGGGAGAATGGGAGAAGGAGAAGAGGTATGAAAGATGGGGAGAAGGAAAAGAAAGGGGGGAAAGAGGTGGAAAGGGTTAGTGTATGAGGTGGAGGAGAACAATTTGGAGGGTGATGTGTGAAGGGAAGGATGAGTGAGAAAAAGAGGAGGGGAGAGGAGAAAAGGGGAGAGACGATAGGGTGTAGGAGAAAAGGGAAATGGAAGAGCCGAAGGAAAGGGGAAGAGAAAGAGACAGATGAAGAGGAGAAGGAAGAGAGAAAGGTAGGGGAAGAGAAAACGAGGAAGGGAAAAGATGGAGGAAAGGGAAGAAAAAAGGAGAGAAAGAGGGAAGATGAAAGGAGAGGAGGGAAGCCTGAGAGGAAAAAATGGAGAGGATGATAACGAAGGTAAGACGAGATGGGGAGGGATATGAGGGCAGAGGCTGTGGAGGAGGAGGAGGAAGGAAAGGGGAAGAATATAAGGAGCGTGGAAAAGAAAAATATATAGGGCAGAAGGAAAAAAGGGTGAAAAGGGAAAGGAAAGAGAGGGGAGGGAAAAGGGAAGGAGATGAAGACCGTAAGACAATGTGAAGGGAAAGGTGGGGAGGGTAAGAGGAGAAGGGAAGAGTGGGGAAGGTAAGAGTGATAGAATGGCGAAATGGAGTACAAAGAAGGATAGGTATTGCAAGAAAGGAGGAATGTGATGAGGAAGTACAAATAGAGGAAAGGCTCTGGAAAAACAAGGAACGAACGGAGAATGTATAGCAAGGCAGGAAGAGGCGAGGTAAGGAAAAAAAAAGCATGACTGAGAAGAGGACAAAAAGGGAGACAGAGGAAAAGAAATGAGAATCAGTGAAATAATGAATAAAAAAAAAAAAAAACAGAAGAGCAAAAATTGTCATTATAACCCTACTGGACTCCATCTTTAAGGCATGTGACGTCATTCCTCTGCAACATTCTCAGGGAAATCCGCTTGCAATTGAAGGTGCAATGAAGACTCATGGTTGGTATTCTCGTCCCTAATATCTCTTCCTTGGCGATTTATTTTTTCGATATGGTTGATTAATATCCTTTTGCACGTTATTTATGTAGAGTATGGCGATGTTTGAGGGATTTATATAATACAGAATAGGACAGTAATGTGTAATACGCAAAATAAATCACTTAGGAAAAGGTGTTAGGGCGCTTACTTGACCGAAGAAAATACGGGTCAGTTACAAAACCCAACAGCTCATAAAACACCTCAAACTGACTGAAATAATATGCAGAGAACTAAATACTGTGAAAAAGGCGTCACTGTCCACAAAGATAAAGGAAGGATTAAAGGAGAGGGGAAAACGCGATTACTACTGAAGAGAATTATGTGATGAGAACGAAAATGGACGATCGGAAAGGAGGGGAAAAGAAAATGGGAGGTTAGAAGAAACGAGGAGAGATAAAATACAGAAGATATGCGCCAGCCTTGATTAAAAATGAAGACCAGAAGAGCTAGGGTTGAGAGAGAGAGAGAGAGAGAGAGAGAGAGAGAGAGAGAGTATTACCAACCCATGGAGAAAAGGAAAAGTAATAACAACAAAAGGAGTCAACCAGAACACAAAATAAATTAAAAAGGATAATCCCACACACTTCCGAATACTGTGCTCACAAGAATTTTACTCCATCACAACATTCCACGAAGTATGCCATGATAAAAGAATTAGACAGACAGACAGACAGATAGACAGATAGAAGGATAACTAGACAGATGGTGATACAGGTGGGTAGATAGACAAATAGGTGGATAAACAGATATACAGAGATACATAGAGACAGGCTAATAGATGGACAGATGGAGACATATTCCACTCTCTCTCTCTCTCTCTCTCTCTCTCTCTCTCTCTCTCTCTCTCTCTCTCTCTCCATATATCCCTGTTTGTGTTCATGTACCAAAGTTAGCAGGCGAACAGAGCGTGCGCGCACGCACACGCACACGCACACACACACACATTTGCTCTCTCGGCAGATAAACAGCAAACACACACACACACACACACCCACACACACACACACACACACACACACACACAGACTTCAAAGAGCAAGCGAGAGCGAGCGAGCAGAGGTGCGCTTGAAAGTAAATGAGAAGAGATTGTCGGTGGATTCGTGCGTGAATCCGACGAATGAACGAATTTGGCAGCTGAGGAGGAGGAAGAGGAGGAAGAGGAAGAGGAACAGGATGATGATGATGATGATGATGATGATGATGATGATGATGATGATGATGAGGAGGAGGAGGAGGAGGAGGAGGAGCAGTGAAAAATGCCGTAGAAGGAAGACGAAAATCAGAAGCAGTAGTAATGGTTAGAGGAGGAGGAGGAAACCGGGAGACGAGTTAAAAAAAAAAAAAAAAAAAAAAAAAAAAAAAAAAAAACGGTGTCACTAAGTTGCAGGAAGAGAAAGGAAAAAAAAAAAAACATAAGGAAGACCAACAGACTACAGTGGAAGATGGAGGAGGAAAAGGAGGAGGAGGAAGAGGAAGAACAGGAGGAATAAAAACAAAGAATGGGATGGAAGGCAAGAGACGTAAGAGGGAAGGTGATGAAAGTAAGATTATGCGAGGAGAACCAATAACACAATAAAGAAAGAATAGAGAGAGTAATTAGAGAGTAGTGAGACCATGAAAGTAGAAGAGAAAAAAGAAGATGGCGTGAAAAAGAAGAGAAGAAGAGAGAAGGTAGAGTGAAAAAGAAGAGAAGAAGAGAGAAGATAGAGTGAAAAAGAAGAGAAGATGAGAGAATATAAAGAAAACTGGAAAAGAAAACGTGGGTGAACTAACAGATCATTAGAATGCAAGAGGTGCTGTTTTCATTAAAGGTGGAAGGAGATGGGTGGGAGAAGAGGGAGGTGTGTGTGTGTGTGTGTGTGTGTGTGTGTGTGTGTGTGTGTGTGTGTGTGTGTGTGTGTGTGTGTGTGTGTGTGTGTGTGTGTGTGTGTGTGTGTGTGTGTGTGTGTGTGTGTGTGTGTGTGTGTGTGTAAAAAATACAAACTCCTCATCCTCAATCAACCAACACTCCCAATCACGCGTACCAAAGAATCCAAACACGTTCTTTTTTAGACCCTCTCTTTGATGAAAACACAAACAGGGTCTCGTGCGCAATAAATAACAAAATAAACAGGTAAACAGATAGATAGATAAATAAATAAAGTAAAAAGGACATTATTAGTTATATATGGAGACTGACAAGGAGAGACATTTCCATCTCACTATCACTACTCTCATCCCACACAGTACCGGGGATTTCCAATAATTTTTCGATCTTGCTTTCGTCCTTCGAAGGGAATGGAAAAGGGACTCTTACGGAAGAAATATGAACGATTATTATTATTATTATTACTATTACTACTACTACTACTACTACTATTTTACAAGGAGACAGACCCCCACATAACACCACTCTCAACACCACGTATCACGAAAGTCGAAGTTACAACCACTCTCAGTCCCATATATCAAAGGATTCGAGTATTCTTCTTTACCTTTTATCCTGCGAAGGAAAACAAACGGCAAAATTATGACAAAATTATTAGCTTTACATGGAAAAAACACGCCTGTATCCCCACCACTTTCAATCCCATAGATCAGAGACGTTGATTTTTTTTTCTTTTTTCTCCCTGCCTCCGACGGAACACAAACAAGGTCCCGTCACAAGAATTTTCAGCCTTTTAAGTAGACACCTCTGTACCATCACTCTCGGGCTCGTGTAGTACATATCCTAACATCTCATCGTTACCAATTTATTCTGTACATCATGCCTCGTGTTTCCCTATATGTTACCGCCTTAAACCATATCGATACTGAAGGGATATAAATAATTGGAGCTTCCATGCCATTTATAGTACGGTCGTCAATCTCACACATCAGAAAACTAGACTCTCTCTCTCTCTCTCTCCCTGTCCTTGGGCGGGAACACAGACAAGGGGGTCCTACGGCAGAGTTATGAGAGGCGCGGAGGAATACATTACCCGGAACACGCAAACAAGTCCCGCGCGGATGAATAGAGAGGGTGGGAGGAGAGGAGGGACGAGATGGTGATATTTCTGGCGTTCTCCCTTCACAACATCCCGTCAGACTGTCAAAAACAAATACTTCCCGTCCCATAGCAAGTTCAATATAGATCCCGTATGGCGTAAACAAGTTGTGTGTAGGAGTCTGACCGGTATGAGGGTTTGGTGTGAAAAAATGCTGAGGGACTCTGAACTCATCGCAAACACAACACACTTCCCGTCCCACCCCATCCTTGACAAACATTCCACGTCATTCCAGCGTAAACATATTATATCCCGTTCCGTTCCGTTTCAGCTAAACATCCCAGTCTATCCCATCGTAGCCTAAACATATCCCATCCAGTCGTAAACATCCCAGTCAACATTCCATCTCATCACAGCCTAAACATCGCAATCTATCCCATGAAAATCAAACATTCCATTCCATCACAACCCACACAAACATCCAGTTCCATCGAAAAAGAATCGGTTTCACATGACGGTAGCAAAATTAATAAACAGACTACGTGCCAGGGAGGAAAGAAGTTAAAGTTCCCTCTATATGTTTCACTGCTAACCTTCACACCGGTCAGACTCTTAAATAAAGTTTGTTTCCTCCTTATCCCCGTTCACCCAGCGGTAAAATCTGGGACCTTGACGTAAAGGGACTGGTGCGGTTCGTATTCTAGAGGAAGATTGTGCCTCAGAATTTACTTTTTTCCCTTAACTGCTTCAAACCGATCACTTACGTTCTGAAATTTGTTTTCGCTACCGCCACACAATTAAATTCGGCTTAGGGGAAAATTCTGGTAGAAAAGGATTTCTTAAGTTACTTATTACTTTTTACACTACACTGTTCACTTAACCTTGGCCTAAAATTGCCATCCCTCCATCTTGAATGTTGAGTCATAACCACAGATTAACGCTAGAATATGATGCTAGTCACGAAGAAGTACTACTGAAAGAGCCACAGTATTGTCCTTTACTGCCACTGAAATACGTGAAATATGACACAGAAGGATGAATATTCAGGCCAAGTTAAAGTGACTGAACTATACTAAGATTCTCAAGTAAGCAAAAATGTAGCAGAAAAATATGTCACTGAGGTGTAAAGGTTAATGGCGTGCAGGTGAGGGGCAAAAATATCTCCTTGATCTTCTTCTTCTCATTCTTCTTCAATAGTCACAGTCTATCCAGCCGTATAACATTTCACCCTTTCATATTCTCTCTCTCTCTCTCTCTCTCTCTCTCTCTCTCTCTCTCTCTCTAACCTTACCTCATTCTAACTTCTCCCATCCATTCCAGTTCCATCACACCTCGTCATCGTATATCCCCCTCTCTCTAACTTTAAGATAACTTAGAGAGAAAGAGAGAGAGACGTACAATGATGTTATGCAGATACCTATGGATGCGAGAAACATCTATTCACACACATGCAAATCTAGGAGCGCGCGCACACACACACACACACACACACACACACACACACACACACACACACACACACACGCACACACACACACACACACACACACACACACACAGGAAGAAACTGGACGCACTCAAATTTGCACTCACATACATTCCTTTCTCGTCCATGCTTGACTCCTTATCCTCATACGCAAAATGAAAGGAAGATAATAATAATAATAATAATAATAATAATAATAATAAATGGATTCACTCACTCTTTCACCCACCATACAGTAGTTACATTCAAAGCTCCACTGACATTCCTTTTTTTCCTCTATGCTCAAATTCTCATCCTCACACGCAAAACAAGGAAAATAAATTCAGGAAACCAGATGCACTCAACTCTGCACTTACACTCCTCCTTCTTTTCTGCTTTACTTCTCATTTTTACACGCAAAAGGGAAAATAAAAGCAGGTAATTGGATACGGTCATACCTGTGCTTACCTTCCTCCTTCCTTCATGCTAGGTTGGTCACTCACCCGCAAAAAAAACAGAAAAAAAAAAGAAAAGCTGGATACCTTCACTCATCTCCCGTGCATACTCTCTCTCTCTCTCTCTCTCTCTCTCTCTCTCTCTCTCTCTCTCTCTCTCTCTCTCAAACATAAAACTGAGCTGCAATTTATCAGAAGCAAGATACACTCACTCATGTCTCACCTTCAAGCAACTTTGTCACACACTTACGCATGCACACTACACTATGCTAACACCCACACACTTTCACTCCTTTCTTTGTTCATACTCAACTTCTCACACGAATAAAATGAAAAATAAATGCAACGACTAAAAGAAATTAAAATCTACGTTACATTTTTTTAATTCTTCGTCTTTTCATGATCCAATGAAAATATATATATATATATATATATATATATATATATATATATATATATATATATATATATATATATATATATAAGAAGCAATATACAGAACACTCACTCTTTCCTCCTTTTTCCTCCTTTGTCCTTGCTCACTTTCACTCTTACACTAGAAAAAAAAAAAGACAAAAAAAAATAAAAATAAAAAATCCTCTCTTCCACCCTCCATGCATATTCTCACCTGTCCACATATACACATCCACAAGAAAAAGAAGAAATTCATGCCAGATACATTCCCTGTTTCACCCATGACGCAGAATTATAATCTCACCTACAAACAACTAATATACGAGCTACACATATTTCTCAACCACCTATTGTTACTAGTGAGTTGTGGTGCATATACAAACGTCATACTTCCTCATTAACATACACCGCGCCCAAACACACACACACACACACACACACACACACACACACACACACACACACACACACACCTAATGACACTATACATTACACAAGCGCCAGAAAGGAGAGCAGGGGTGAATAATGCATAAATAATAACAGCATCGAATTCCACTCCAAATACATAAATAATTCCACCACTTCATCTCCGACCTGGAAAATTACGTTGCTAGAGAGAAAATGCGAGGAGGAGGAGAGAAGGAAGGGATGGAAAGAAGGAGAAAGAGAGGGATGGAGAGAAGGAGAGGAGGAGAAAGGA
This sequence comes from Coenobita brevimanus, assembly GCF_032717465.1. Classification (NCBI taxonomy): domain Eukaryota; kingdom Metazoa; phylum Arthropoda; class Malacostraca; order Decapoda; family Coenobitidae; genus Coenobita; species Coenobita brevimanus. The sequence continues at coordinate 39,335,794 of NC_137004.1, read as the reverse complement.
GACAGAGAAGGAGAGGAGACGGAAAGGAGGAGGAGAAGGAGGGAGAGTAAAAGAAGAGGGAAAGGGAGAAAGAGGAGAGGAGGAGGAGGAGGAGGAGGAGGAGGAGGAAAAGAAGCGAAGGAAAGATGGAGGACAGAGGGATGGTGAAGAAGAGGGAAAGTAGGAAGGGGAAAGCAGGTAAAGAGGAGAGAAAGAGGAATGGAGAAAAGGAAAGGAGGAGGAGGAGGAGGAGGGAAAGAGAGAGAGGCAGCAATAGAAGGCGCTGGAAGGGGAGAGGGTGAAGAAATGAAAAAGAAAAAGGAAAAACTGAGAGACGGAAACATGTGAGGAATGAAGGTGAGGAGGAGGGCTCGAAAAACAGAAGGCAGAGGAAAAAACAGGAGAAACAAGAAAAAACAAAAACAGAACAGAGAAAAACAAAAACGTAAGACAGGGAAAACAAGATAAAAATCAGAATACAGAGGAAAACAAAAACAAGACAAGGAAAAAAGCAGCAGAAGACGAGAAAAACAAGAAAAGTAATAGAGAGGGGAAAATTGGGAGATATGACTGGAAGGAAAAATAAAAAACGGAGAGAGAGAGAGAGAGAGAGAGAGAGAGAGAGAGAGAGAGAGAGAGAGAGAGAGAGAGAGAGAGAGAGAGAGAGAGAGACAGACAGACAGACAGACAGACAGACAGACAGGGAATACAAACTGGAAAAGAGCAATCAAGAAAGAGTAGAGTAGCAAATACGAATGGAAGGAAGACAAGAAAATAAAGACAGCATGAAAAGCAGAGAAAACACTGGGAAAGGAAAGGAAAATTAGAGAGAAGAGGAACAAGAATGAAAGAAAAAGACAGAAAGGTTGAAACAGCATGAAAATTACAGAAAACAATGGAGAGAGAGAGAGAGAGAGAGAGAGAGAGAGAGAGAGAGAGAGAGAGAGAGAGAGAGAGAGAGAGAGAGAGAGAGAGTGTACAGTGCAATCGGCAAAGGGGAGGAATGGGAGCGAGGGGAAACAAGAGTCAAAAACTGAGGGAATGGGAGATATGAGGGAGAGGTATGCACCGTGAAACGTGATGGAGAGAGAGAGAGAGAGAGAGAGAGAGAGAGACGGGGCGCACAGAAAGATAAAAGGGAATGAGAGGGAATGAATGGCAATAAACAGTGGAATGAGGGAAGAGGGGAAGGCTTAGGCAGAGAGGGTAAACGAGAAAGAGACGGACAGGTTGAGGGACGTAATGAGAAGAATACCAGAGAGAGAGAGAGAGAGAGAGAGAGAGGGGAAGCTGCCTATGTTCATGAAAGGAAAACAGAAACCGAATACAGTTCAGGAGAGACTGACAAGGAGAGGAGTGTCGTGAGAAAGGTAACTGAAGGAAATGTTGAGAGAGAGAGAGAGAGAGAGAGAGAGAGAGAGAGAACGCTGCCTGTGTTTGGAAGAGGTGAATGGACAAGGAAATTAGCAAGAAGAGGGATGTAACAGAGAGACAGTGAGAAAAATACAAACTTAAATATAGAGCTAGATAGATAGATGGATAGACAGCTAGATATACAGATGGGTAGACTGACTAAAAGATATGTATGTCTTCGTTTAATGTGCAGATATTCAGTTAAAAGGCATACACACTGCATTTATGTATGTATGTATGTATGTATGTATGTATGTATCCTTCGCTTAGTATGCAGATATTCAATGAGGAGGTATATGAATGAACTTAAATATGTGTATATGTGTTTTTCTGCATTCCCTACTGACGTTGTACCTATCTTCAATCGCCGAGATGTCCACACACACACACACACACACACACACACACACACACACACACACACACACACACACACACACACTGAAACACGATTTGAATCTGAAGAGAATGCAGAAAACATGGAACAATTTTTGCACTCTTTTCTCCTTGTTAGTTCTGAAAATAATAATAATAATAATAATAATAATAATAATAATAATAATAATGATGATGATGATGATGATAATGATGATAGTAGTAGTAGTAGTAGTAGTAGTAATTGTTAGCTACATCGGGGTAGAATCTTAAAACTCTTTCTCCTTCCTGCAAAACTATATCTTAGCTACGACAGGGAGGTGATCGTAAGACTGGGATTTCAAACACCTGGTCGTCTTAGATTAGGAGGTGCATTCCAGTTTGTCTGGAGGGTAACTATATCTCTGCCTTCACCCAAGGGAACTGGTCCACTGCAAGAACTAGAATATCCATGCAGTACATCTTCCATAATCCTCCACTGTTCGCCCTGTCTCATTAACACAATATCAAAAAATAAATAAATAAATTAGTTTCTTGGCATTATAAACAGACAGGCTACGTGGATATAACATTAAGCCTTAAAAAAAAAAGAAAAAAAAAAAGAGGACTGTGCATCTCTATTTTCGTGTGTGTGTGTGTGTGTGTGTGTGTGTGTGTGTGTGTGTGTTGTTACATCACACTTTTCAATATATACACATCTATCCCTCCACTGTTTCATTATAAAATATCAGTGAACTACAATTTGTTGGGCAACTATGTGTCAGTTCTCTCTCTCTCTCTCTCTCTCTCTCATTTCCTTCCTCCTACCCGCCTTCTTCTCACCCTGATCTGATTTCTTCATATGCTGCTTTCATCACTTGTCTCTTGTTATAACCTTAATACCCTTAAGCCAAAACTCAAAGCTTCAGCAACGTTATAATATACAGACATTCAGATAGGATGCTGGGTAAATTTTGAAATATCGAATGATCAACAAGCTGGCGAATTTTACAAAAAGGCTCTCCTGTTTCATTTGACTTTGCCATTGGACTGGTGATATCCCATGCGGTTTGATATACTGTTTATTCGTACTCCTAATTTGCTATCCAGTGACTGGTCCCAGCACTCAGGGAAGGACAGTCAATAAGGGTCGAGAAGAGATATTGGTTAAGTGGTAGTACGTAGCCTGAGGTTTGACACTACCTACAATTGTTAGCCCTACAAAGTATGAGAGAAAACCTATCATAGAAAACTTATATGACAGAAGACTAAAGTAAATGTATAGGCCCCCGTCGTTCCCCATAATATACTTCGAGTTGAATGGAAAATACACTATTCAAATAGAATGATAAACTATGAATACTATTTATCAGACCAGGAATCTATTCTATAATATGACAGGCTAGTGATGTTATGAACCGCACACTGATATTAAAGGGATGTCAAATCAAGCACAATGCACCACGATTATTTCTGCACATTTTTACCCGTTTAACATGTTTAATCCATAATTCTTTAACCGGCAGGGTCTTCCCTAGGAGAAGTGTAAATCGCTGGCTTTATCCACAACAATTTCCCTTGGTGTTTCTCCACCAATGAATGGATTTATCAAGATAGACTTCACCCTTTTCGTACACAGCTAAAGGTTTCCCCTCATCTGAGCATTAGTGAGCATTAGCGACAATATAAATCTTGGCAGTGCCTTCAAAAAATAAAAATTAAATAAAGGAGAGAGAGAGAGAGAGAGAGAGAGAGAGAGAGAGAGAGAGAGAGAGAGAGAGAGAGAGAGAGAGAGAATTTTTCGCTCTCAGGAAACAGATATAATTATGTGTATGCAACAAGAATAGCTTTTTCTTTCTTTCTTTCTTTCTCTGTACTTTCAACTTATATTACTAAGTGTGGAATATGTTAATAATCCACACTTTGCTTTTGCTGTAACATGGTCCTAAGCTTAAAGGATTTTTGTGGCTCAGGGTATTTCACATTTGTGGGACGGGTGCGCTCCATCAGTGGATTCCAAAATTTGTCTGTATACTCACAAATGTGGCATAGGAGGAGAAAGGGAACCCTGCCAATGTAAGAAGAGTGATTTTATGTAATCCCTTCTTATCTCTAGTCGAGTGTATTCAACTCTGGATTGAATTAAGAAGCTGGATGGATTAGATACAACTTTCATCGCTAATTCCTTCACCATTAAAGATTTTTCCTGACGTTAATAAAATCTGGAAGCAAACTTAAGAGTGAAAATTGCGTGATCGTTGTGTAGCGATTTAAGAGCTGAAGGACAATCATCATCATCATCAGTAAGAGCAGCAGATTAACACATAGCATTCATTAACTTATTCACTAGTTAACGGAGGTCCTTCATAAGTTACAATCGTCTCAAAGCAGTAACATATAAGTCGTCGGAGCGAAGAGGCTGAAGAAAATAGTGGAGAAATGAGAAGTAGGGAAGAAGTGGGTGTGAAATCCCGCGGAGGTAAGGTGGTGAGAGCTGATTACTGTTATTAGAGGTACACACACACACACACACACACACACACACACACACACACACACACACACACACACACACACACACACACACACACAGAATAAGGGAAACATATTTTCCAAATTCTCTTCGTTATGAAATGAAACCTAAGATATATAGTTCTTTTACACTAACTTGGTCCAAATTTTCGTCCTTTTGCAGCTTATTTCACGTAGCTCAGTGAGACAGACAAAACTACGGCTCTATATCCTTTCCAAAGCCCTTCTTCGTGACTAGTACCATAATTGAGTGCTAATGTATTGTTACAGCTCAGCATTTAAGATGGGGAGATGGCAATTTTAGGTGAAGTGGAAAAAGTATATCACCACCACTACCACCAATTAGTACATCACCACCACTACCACCAATTAGTACATCATCACCACTACCACCAATTAGTACATCACCACCACTACCACCAATTAGTACATCATCACAACTACCGCCACCAGCATCACTATTATCCTCCCTAGCACTGTCATCCTAATCCTCACCATCACCACCATCACCACCACTATCATCCTCACCATCACCATTGCCACCATAATCCTCATTCTCACCACCACAACCACCACTATCACCACCACCACTGCCATTATCATCCTCATCCTCACCATCACCACCACTACCACCACCACCACACTGAGTGATTGAGCTTTGTTCTACTCTCAAGGGTTTATTTTTCTCCCCGATCAATGAGTCTAGCCACGATTATTCAAAAAAAAAAAAAAAAAAAAAAAAAAAAAAAAAAACAGGAGAAGAGAAAAAAGAAAATTAATCTGGACGGGTGTCACCGAATGGCATCCCGTACAAAAGCCACTGGATTCTCAAGCCACCTAATCCTTAGAATTGGAGAGGGTGGGGGAGGGGGGAGGGAGAAAGGAAAAAGGTATGGGAGGGGGTTGTGGAAGAAAGGGAAGCGGTAGATTACATGCTATCGACTTTAAAAGGGTTATTAATCCTTTAGTTGTGGAGTGCATTTGGAGGACAAAAAATTTGCTTAATATTTCACCTCTTCTGTTTCTCACTTTTCCCCAGCTAGATAATATTCCTAAGCTGAGAGAGGCTTGGCATATTTCTCTACCCACAGATGACACTCATAGTAGTTAATTCCAACTGCTACAGATTTTTAAATGAATTGAGGACACCTGTAATCTAGTGCATGGATTTTTTTAAATTTGTTTTTTCCTTCTTCTGATCATCTGTTTCAAAAATGTTGTATGTGAGGTAGACGCAGTGGACTAGGATGTCAACTTTTGCCTCTAAAAGTATCTACTTTGTATCTTATTCCAAGTAAAGTCACACTATTTAAATATGCTTTGAAAAAAAAACTTGGACACTGAATATGAAAAAAAAAAAAAAAAAAATCACGAAACGTAGGAATCATAACATAGGCTGAGAGAGTACTACATAAAGGTGCAGTTAGCGCCCACTCTAATTAAAGGTGAGAAACAATGATAAAACAGGTGGTTAAAGGTCACTGAGGGAAAGTCTCTAGGTTGGTTGATAAGATAAGAATGAGATATGAGATGTGTGGATTAAAGAACGTCACTGATCAAGAAGGTAAAGGAGTGTAATTAGGCGCTATGGTCCTGTAAGATTTGGTATATATAACTAGGTTGGCCCATCCCTCTATATCATCTATCCCATCCCTCAATTCCCTTTTCAGTCCTACCAACGTCCATCACCATCCCTTCATCCATCCGCGCATTCTTTCATCCCGTCGTTTTTTGTCACATTAGTAGCGTAGGGATCCGGGACTAGGTTACTCTGCCCCGACATTAAAGGTAAGGGTAACCAGATCACTTTCCCCTGAGTAGCATTGTGTGTGCAGTCAACCCGACCAGCTTTCGGAAATAAACCTTTACCTTTACCTTAACCCACTACATCACCAGGCGTCATTCGGCTAGGCTATATGGTTACCACCCAACGAAGTAAACGGCTTCCAGGATTGCAAGAAACCATTTGGTCACCACATCGAGTGAGTGGATGGTGAACGAACCCACCTACTGCATTCCCCACTTATTTAGTCCACCATCTAGCCCCGTTCCTTCAAATTCTTCATACCTAACTCACTCTCTAGCTCCGTCCCTCCATCTCCCAGACACATAACCTACACTTCCGCCTCATCTCCCCATCATTAAGTTCATTTTACTCATCTTCCAGCCTTGCCCCGCCATTCCCCACTCATCATCCACATCTCTCTATCATATAATTCACCTCCCAGCCCCCCTTGTCATTGCTTATTCACCTGACTCTGCAGCACACGAACATACTTACACCTGTGAGCGAGCACACACACACACACACACACACACACACACACACACACACACACACACACACACACAAAGAAACACAACTCTCTCTCTCTCTCTCTTACACACACACACACACACACACACACAAAGAAACACAACTCTCTCTCTCTCTCTTACACACACACACACACAGACACACACACACAGACACACACACACACACACACACACACACACACACACACACACACACACACACACACACCTGTACACGAACACCTGGTTCCCCCGCCACACACACACCTGCGTCAACCCCCATCCGACCCCACTCTCACCTGCCTGCCTGCCTACCTGCCCGCTCGGCGCCACTAGCAAGGCAGTGTGGCTTAGCGCGTGCCAGTGAGTGAGTGAGTGAGTGCCTTGCTCTCTCTTAAATCCCATTCACTCTGACGACACACTATTTCACTCTTGCACGCTACAGAGTTATTCACCTCAATATCTTGCACTGAGAGACATGATGAACGCTTAATTGTTGCTAAAGGTATAAAAAAAGTCATATGGCAGAAAGTGCTTAATTGAAAGGTGGATTACACTGGTTTCTGAGACATTAAGAACTTTTATTTTTTGCGTAAGTCAGAAATACGACGCATTTTTCAAAACTCTGTATCTACCCCGCCCAGTTTAAAAGGTGGCTCCGAAGCTGAAGGAACTCGTCTGGAAATATCGAGAATATAATGAAAATACTCAACATCGTGGAAGTGGTTAGCTTTTAAAGACCTGAAGGGATCTCTGGGTGTTTAATTTCAGCTAACACCAGGGTATGTTATTGAGCTTAGGCACCTCTCGGGACTCAAAAACTATACGCTTCATTCCCAGGACGCACCCAATACTTTATTACAGTTCCCCCACGGTTTGTGTGTGTGTGTGTGTGTGTGTGTGTGTGTGTGTGTGTGTGTGTGTGTGTGTGTGTGTGTGTGTGTGTGTGTGTGTGTGTGTGTGTGTGCGTGTGTGTGCACGCGCGCGCGAGCGCAAGAATAAGTGAATGAATAAGTGTATGAATAAGTGAACATGTCTCAAGGACACGTCTATAAATTCTGACACTAAAGGAATACCCTGAAGCAAATGTATGAAAATTACCCCCCAAAAAATAAAGAAAAATAACACCCACGTGCAACAAGGGAACAATGACCTACTTCTGAAAGCTAGGAAGGCAACGTCAATAACTCCTCTCCATCATCCTTAAATCTTTTCTAAACTTACTAAGATCTTGCAAAACTATTAATCTCTATAGCCTAATCCCTGACATGTATTATATTCTACTTTTGCCATGTACAGAAGCTTCTACTTAACTTGGGAGAGATTTCGAACTGAAGGGGTTAGCTTTATCCTTCCTCAATCCCTTAAACACAAGAGGTCTTTCCTAAGCTGAATAAAATCGTCTGCAAATAAATAAATAAATAAAACGTCACTGGATTGAAAAGATTCATGTTCAAGCCAGCTGGATGGTAGGAATCTCAATCATTAAGTTCAGAATTCCATAACTGTGAAATTCTTACTATCGGAAACTGTATAGCGAATGTAGCTTGCCTGGTCGGGTGGCGAGCTGGGAAACATACACATAACGATGCAGAAATCAATATTCAGTGAGAGTTGAGCTTGCGACAATGACCCTGCAAGGTTATGACAATGTGAGTGTGAGGCAGGGGCAGTCAGCTGGCTCTATACCTTAACCTAGCGTTACCTGGCTCTATGACCTAACCTAACCTAGCCCAAGCTAATGTAACCTAGCCTACCCACACTAACCTAACGTAAGCCATCAACGACCACGTGAAGGGGTTTTCGCCGTGAGGGAAGGAAAACCACTGTCCGTTCCTTACTAACTTAGCCCTAAAACCTAACCTAACCTAGGCTAATTTAGGGTAACCTGTTCTAAGTTACCTGCCACACTGCTTTTCTCACTAATCAAGCCAAACCTAGCCTAATTTAACCTAGCCTAACCTATCTAACCCAACCCAACCCAACCCAACTCATGCCAACAAAATTTCAACCTAAACTAATTTAATCTAGCCTAACCACCCCAAACCACAATGCCCCTGGATGATGTGGATGAGGGACAAACCACACTGCCCTCTCTCTCTCTCTCTGACCCGGCCCTGTAACTTGGGTGATAGTGTTATCGGGAGGGGATTGTGGTGCGAGATTATGATAGAGGAGTTAACGTTGTGTGTGTGTGTGTGTGTGTGTGTGTGTGTGTGTGTGTGTGTGTGTGTGTGTGTGTGTGTGTGTGTGTGTGTGTGTGTGTGTGTGTGTGTGTGTGTGTGTGTGTGTGTGTGTGTGTGTGTGTGTGTGTGTGTAAAAGAACGTCACACACGAGAGAGAGAGAGAGAGAGAGAGAGAGACTTTCGTGGTAGTAAATGTAATAGTCGCAGTCCTAGGCTCATCTAAAGGTGAACTCAGTGGACTGCAGGCTAAAGTTTCCCTTCTTCCACAGTCCACCATCCTCCTTTTAGGAGATAGGGAAGTAACTAAGGGACGCTTGTATAGCCAGGCAGTTGAGCCGCCTGGTTATATTGGTGCCACAACATGAAGACGTCCCTCTCGATGTGAAAAAGTTAAGTGAGATTTGATTGGATCTCTCTCTCTCTCTCATACGGTAGTGCTTCATTGTCGTCATCTAAAGATTTTCACAAATTCACTGGCGAAGTCTACAGTATATGATGCTTTACTGGAGCTTCCAATGGATTTTCACATACAAGGTGCTTCACTCTAGCGAAGTATTTATGGTGCTTCATTTTAGCGAAGCCTCATAATATTCCGCATCAGTGCTTATTTAATTCGTCCGACTCTGGGCATACCCTTGACAGCCCATTCCCTAAGGACCTTCGCACGTCACCAATTCGGCACTAATACCCACCGTACGAATCTGATACATGCTAAGGATGTCCTATGCAGGGCTGGTGTAATGGTGACAGTTTTTCCTTTTCTTTTCTTCTTTTTTTATGACAGTGGGTCTTGGGGTAGATCATTAAAGTGTGTTTGGGCAAAATCCATTTAAATAAACTGTTTCTTGTACCAATCCAAGATCGAACTCGCGTCCTTTCACCAACAGACCACTTTTCTACCCACCTGACCATCACCTCCACACGTCTATACAGAGCAAGGTCGTAAAATCTGTGCCAAGAAATATCAATTTTAAAAGCGAAGGCCGCAAAAGAGGAAATAGGCAAGTGTGTTTCAGGGTCGCATGTTAAATGGCTTTGAAGAGTCCGTAACGCCTCTTCCTTAGCGATTTACTTTGAATATTACATCATGATGTTCTTAAGTATGTTATTTATACCGTTTTAATACTGACATAATTTGCATCGACTGCACACGAGAAGAGAGATAGATGTTGTTGTTGTTGTTGTTGTTGTTGTTGTTGTTGTTGTTGTTGGTGGTGGTGGTGGTGGTGGTGGTGTCGCTGTCCCAGGGTCATACGAAATGTGAACCCAGTGGACTGAAGGCCGACGATCTCCTTCTTAGTCAACAATCTTCCTTCTGGGGGGGTGGGGGAGGTTAGGAGATGACTGAGGGACGTTTGTATAACCAGACAACTCCACCGCCTAGTCAGTCAGTCCCACCACCTGAAGGCGTCCCTCTCCACCATGACAGTAGCGTGGAAAATGCAGAGTAAATCGCTAAGGAAGAGGCGTAACGAAGCTTCCCATGTGCCGCCTACAACACGTGTCTTGATGTGTGTGTGTATGTGTGTGTGTGTGTGTAATTCACCGGGTCGGTCAGGATCACTTGATGGTCGTGATGGTCAGCTTTTACCCTCCCGGAAGGGAGCTGAGAGCTCATATAGTCCGATCTAAGGGCAAGGCTGTGACCTTCACACACGCACACACCCGTCCCCTTGCTCAAGGGGGACAGTAACTACCCACTTCGTCAGTGAAACTTTTCGCAACCTGAGCGAGGCGCGAACTCCCGTCCACCAGTTGGCAAGCAAGAATGTTACCACTGCACCAGCGAGCGGTGTGTGTGTGTGTGTGTGTGTGTGTGTGTGTGTGTGTGTGTGTGTGTGTGTGTGTGTGTGTGTGTGTGTGTGTCTCGTTTTTTCGCTTTCTTCGACTCTCTCCCCTCCCTCCCTCCCTCTCCCTCCCTCTCTCTCTCTCTCTCTCTCTCTCTCTCGTGTACTTCCCCTTCCGTAATCAGTATCGGCAAGAGATATATGCTTCGCCATCCCTTTGCCGTGAGAGGTTCGTGAGTTCCGTGTTGATACGTGCATGGAAGAGCTTAGTGCATGCAAGGAGAGTGGGTGGGGTCATGCAAGAAGGGTAGGTGGGGTTATGCAAGAAGGGTGGGTGGGGTTATGCAAGAAGGGTGGGTGGGGTTATGCAAGAAGGGTGGGTGGGGTTATGCAAGAAGGGTGGGTGGGGTTATGCATGAAGGGTGGGTGGGGTTATGCAAGAAGGGTGGGTGGGGTTATGCAAGACGCGTGGGTGGGGTTATGCAAGACGCGTGGGTGGGGTTATGCAAGAAGGGTGGGTGGGGTTATGCAAGAAGGGTGGGTGAGGTTATGCAAGAAGGATGGGTGGCGTCATGCAAGAAGGGTGGGTGGGACTATGCAAGAAGGGTGAGTGGGGTTATGCAAGAATAGTGAGTGGGGTCATGCAAGAAGGGTGGATGAGGTTATGCAAGAGGGTGATTTTAGTTCTTCTACTAGAATTATTGAATAGCATTGCAGGAACCAGATTATCACTGGATTTTCTTGCTAAGTGGATGTGTCAGAATGCATAAGCGGAAGTAACCTGTGGAGAGAGTGAAGAATGGGACACTGACTTGAGGGTATGTGAGTGAGGTGGAAGGGGGAGGGGGAAAAGGAGACCAAGGATAAGATGCAGGGATGGGGTGGAGAGGTATATGAGAGAGGGAAGCGTGTGTTGGAGAGACGGCAGACTGCTGGTCGAGGGCAGGGTTACATGGAGGCGTTTCGTCTATGGCCCCCCCTTCCGGGATTAAGGCATCTGGCTATAGATAAAGTCAGTGAAGTATTTTACTGCATGAGCGAGTTCTGTGTTTTACCATCTAGGTCTCTCTCTCTCTCTCTCTCTCTCTCTCTCTCTCTCTCTCTCTCTCTCTCTCTCTTTTACCTATCTATCTATTTCAGCTGAGCTCTATGGATTGCATGGTACGTGTGGCATTTTTTTGACACTCTTATACCCTATTTGATTGACCTGTGCAGTTGATATGTATGGGGCGAGTAGGGTGTGTTTGATTCGCGGCTGCTGATTGGCAGCCGATGACGTAAATCTACAACTCTTCTTATTTTAACACATATATATTTATATTTTTAAAATGCCTGCAAAATAAGCAGCCAGTTTAAATAGGGAGTAATTTCCGAACATAAAGAGGTAAAAATTAGCTTTAAAAGTTTGCTGTAATCAAAGAAAATTAAAGATGATTATAAAGTTTTATAGAACGATGAGTGACGTTTGAAGTACGGTAAATTATCCACCCACGGTGTAAACCCACGTCCGCATGTTACACTGCATCCTCCCACGGTGTACACCTACGTTCCCATGTTGCACTATAATATCCATCAACGGTGTACACCTACGTCCGCATGTTGCACTACAATACATGCCTGAATTTACTTCAATGACATCATCGGCGGCCAATCAGCAGCCGCGAATCAAACACACCCTACTTGCCCCATACATCTCAGGTGCACAGGTCAATCAAACAGACTATACCCCGCCATTATCACTTTCAAAAGATATATGTGGTAGGTCTCTCTCTCTCTCTCTCTCTCTCTGAATATGAAGTAGTAAGCTAGATGATCGAAGTGTCTGGAATGAATCATGAGTGCTTACGTTGATTCATGCATGGAAGACCTTGGGTTATGCAAGGAAGAATGGATGAAGTGATGTGAATTATTGACAGAGAGAGAGAGAGAGAGAGAGGTACTGATTATATTTCTTACTGCGGTACTTTAATTATCTGTGGACACGTGACATGTCGAGTTGTCTAGGAATGATTGGGTATAAAAGAACAGGCTTTTATATATAGGCTATACCCAGAATAAGACACAAAGGAAAAATTTGTGATACGTCTTTGTTCCTCTCTCTCTCTCTCTCTCATATGCATAATTGAAACCTATTACTCTACATTAACCAGTTCATTTCAAATTAGAGAACATAATGGCTTGCATATCAGTTGATCTGAATGTCACGCAGCGTACACCACAGCGCTCATGGTTATTCAAGAGAGGATAATCTAACTCTCTCTCTCTCTCTCTCTCTCTCTCTCTCTCTCTCTCTCACTCTCTCTCTCTCTCTCTCATATGCATAATTGAAACCTATTACTCTACATTAACCAGTTCATTTCAAATTAGAGACTGTAATGGCCTGCATATCAGTTGATCTGAATGTCACGCAGCGTACACCACAGCGCTCATGGTTATTCAAGAGAGGATAATCTAACTCTCTCTCTCTCTCTCTCTCTCTCTCCTTCACTGTTTCCACAGTAATTTTCCCGTTTCCCTGTTTACCTACTTCTCCCAGAATACTATCATCCTCCCACCTCATCCCCCTACCTAACCTTCACCTACATAAAAACAATGCACCCCCACGTCTGACCTCCTATTCCTCCCCACTCCCCCTCCACCTCACGACCTTTCCCTCCACCTCCTCCTCCTCCTCTTCTCCATTTTCTCCAACTTCTTATTTCTTCCCTTCCTCTCCAGTCTACCCCTCCTTCATTTTTCTTTCCCTCCCTTTCCCATCGCTCCCCTCTTCACTTCCCCTTCTCTCTCTCCTCCTCTTTCCTTTACCACATCACTTCACCTCCCTGCCTCCCCCTTCTCTCGTCCTCCTCTCTTCCCACTTCTGTAATTCGCCTCTCTTCTCTACCTCCCTGCACCCCACCTTCCTTCTTCTCTCCCCTCCTCTCCTCTCCATTTTTCCTCCTCTCTTTACCCACCACCTCTCCACTCCCCTTCCTCCTTCTCCTCCCCCTCTCTCAACCTCCCATCCTCCTCCCTTCTTCTCCCTCCTCTCCTCTTTTCACCTGCTTGACGTCACCAAACACCTGTTCTAACACCTGTCTGACTCACCCACTCCGTTTTTGAGGACAGAGAGATAGCAGACAGATACACAAATATATGAGTGTGACACAGACTAATATACACTCATTTTCTCTAGTTTTGAGGGCACAGACGAGGCAAACAGATGCACAGATATACGAGTGTTCCACAGAGAGTAGCAGGCCCATCCACTCCAGTTTTGAGGACAGAGAAAGACGGTAGAAAGATGCACAGACACACGAGTGGGCCACAGACTGCATAATATCGACTCATTTACTCTATTTTAAGGACAAAGATGAGGCAAACTAATACACAGACATATCAGCGCGCCACAGACTCAACAGTATCCATCACAATAAAGGCCACTTCCTCTAACCTGACAAAGATACCTAAATTCAGTCCAGTTGATGGCCAAGTGTAGTCAGACTGGAAAGTCGATTTAACTAGTAACCAAGGAGATTCAGTCCTACCTCATAACTACAGTATGGCTTATTGAAATTCAGGTAACCACGACACAACACTGAAGTTAAAAGTCCAGTTCCATCAGGTGAAAAAATGACCTAAAGGACACGGAGGGGTTGTATCACCAATTCTTTCACTTCGAAGACGTATTTTCTCATTAATTCTATCTGTAGACGATTTTATTCAACTTAGGGAGGATCTATACTAGTGAAAGAGTTAATCTGGGCTAGAGTTAATCCCCCTCGTTCGAAAAATCTCCCTTATCCCGAAAATAATCGTCTAGAAAGGCACGAGGAATTATAAAGGGACGTCACAGGATTTAAGTTTTTTTTTTCCTTCGTGCTATTACCTGGGGATTTATTGAACTTCGATGGGTTAGATACAGCCTTCATTAACCCCTTCAGTACGAGAGGTCTTCCCTAAGCTAAAGCCTGACGTTATTAGCACGAGTTTTAAAAAAATGTCACCGGATTTAAGGAAGATAATCACTTCCCTCCGATGACGTATTTTATTTTGTTCTTGTTAACCATCTGACAAATTATTTTAGCTTTGGAGTTTCTTCGCTTTCTTTTCTTTTATTTTATTTTCTCTTTTTTAGTGGAGGAGATACATGCATCCTTCATCAAGCCCTTCAGTAGAGGTTTATATTAAAATGAAAGAAATCGTCTGTTGGTAGCATCTTTTTTTCCAGGTGAATAAAGGAAGAAAAATTATATATATATATACAGTATATATATATATATATATATATATATATATATATATATATATATCAGCCAGTATGTTTTGTCTCCTTTCTTCCTTGAGCACTGGAGAAGACTTAAAAGTACCTGAGTGTTTGTCTTTAATTACGTGCCTGTGTACCTGCCGCCTCATGCCTAGGTAGTCTTTGCCTCTTCTCAGCAACAGAGCCTCGCACAGTCTTCCCGTCCCCGCCTCTGTCAAAGCAACGCCCCTTTGTAATGCCACACCACCGGACGCCAACCTTACTAAAACTGACTTACGTATGCTTACTTTTTACTGAACGCTATGAACCCCATGATGTATATCTTAGTACAGTAAATTCGTGACACATCCAGACGATTTTATTTACTCTAAGAAAGGCTCAGGTACTGGAGGATTTAATGAAGGCTATATCTAACTCCAACGGCTTCAAAAAGTCTCTCCAAAGCTGAATAAAGGTCTGAGGGTAACAAGAACAAGATATGAAGTAATTAACCACAGTGAAGCTATGAAAACTACGTGTCTGTCTAATGGCATGCCCTCCCCATTAAACTTCCAGCTCACTTAAACCTTCCCTTGCTTAACCATGCTCTCTCTCTCTCTCTCTCTCTCTCTCTCTCTCTCTCTCTCTCTCTCTCTCTCTCTCTCTCTCCTTAAATTCTTCAATCCAAAGACCCATTTTCTTAACATCTTATCCTTCCTACTTTAAGGCGATTTATTCAACTGTGCACACACTCTTCGAACCAGAGGGGTTAATATAGCCTCGATCAACCCTTTCAAAATTAGGGGCACTTCACAGCTGAATAAAATCGTCTAACTGCAATAAAAATAAATGACAAAACATATCTTGGTAAAGGGGTCAACGGAACATGAAATAAATCAAGTCGACGTAAGCCAACTCGTTCTATGTATGAAATGAAGCAAAAGGCGTCTATTCACAGCGCTATATTTGGAGATGACTTGCCTATGTGCGTCATTCACTTACTCTTGACGCTTTTAGATGACGTGTTTAGTCTATATTACGGTGGGGAAAAAACTTCGCCTTATTTTACGGTGGAAATAAAAAGTTCGCCTTATCCTACGGTCGGGAAAAAAAAAGGTTCGCCTTATTTTACGGCGGGAAATAAACTTCACCTTATATTACAGTGGGGAAAAAAGTTCGCCTTATCTTACGGTAAGGGAAAAAAAAGTTCGCCTTATCTTACGGTGGGAAAAACTAATCGCCTTATTTTTCACATCCCCATATTCTAACTTTATATAATGGGTATTAGTCTGACGCTGACAGACGTTTAAAGTGCCCCTCTGCCCAAAGAATATTCTCTTTGATGTGATGTGTCGGGAAAGAAAGTAGTTTTATCCGTAATTTTTTATGCATAGGTTTAAAGTGTGTCCTTCGCGTTTTTATATGAATTTTTATGTTAGATGACTGTTTGTTTTTGCTTATTTTATTGTTATGTATGTACGGTATGTATATATTTTATCGTTGTTCTACCTTTACTCTTGTTGTAGCTTCAACGGCAATCACCTCTGCTGTTAAGCTGCTATGATTTTCTTTAATATGATCGATCAATCAAACAATCAACACTCAAGCCTTTCACGTTAATTAGCGACACTGGAATAGTAGGCGAAATTCAAGTTTTACTGAAAAAAAAAAAAAAATGCGGTATGTCCTGTTCCCACGTATGCGGCTTTGTGGCTCGCATGCACGACACCTCTTAAGCCTGGGGTCACGTGGGAGTAGGTGGTGGTGTCATGGTAAGCAATGAGGGACGGACCAAATGCCAGAGTGTGGGTCGACCTAATGCGCTCTAGGGTACATTCGAGGGTAAATGTTCGACAGTGATTTTTTAGCTCTTTCTACGTCTCACTTTTCTATACTGGCTCATAATCCTAAGCTGATAGAGGCTTGGTATGTTATTCCACCTCTTCGACTTCTCACTTTCTCTGCTGCCTTATATTTCTAAGATGATATAGGTTTGGTATGCTATATAACCTTTACTTCTTATTTTTCTATACTAACAATATTCCTTGTCAGACAGAGACCAGGTATGTTATTTCACCTCTTCTACTTCAAACTTTCTCTGCTGCCTAATTATCCTGAGATGAGATAGGCTGGAATGTTTCTTTAACCTCCTCTGCTTCTCACTTTTCTCAGCTGGTCATTATTTCTAAGCTGAGAGACGCCTGATGTTAATTTAATCTTTTACGCTTCTCACTTTCCTCTCCTGGCTAAGGACTCCAAAACTGAGAGAGGTTTAGTATGTTTCTTTGCCCATAGAGGTTTGATTCTCTTTGATATGATGCATCAGGGTGGAAAGTGACAGACTTGCCCAAAGTGGGAAGCAGATGCAGTGGAAAAGTAGGCGAACTTTTTTGCCCCCGACTGTGGAGTTATGGGCAAAAGTTGGCCGACAGTCCTCTACTACAATGGTACTTAAACTCTTTTAGTACTGACACCTTTTCGGGTCTCAGAATATCTCCTCGTACCCCTTGTCCAGAATCAGTTTTAGATACTTCGTACATGTCTATATTGACGTAAAAATCGGACAACAGCCAAGAAGACACAATATCATAGTAGTGTCATACAATAATAGACTAAAAATACAACCAGACATGAAGACTCTCAGTAGTTAAGAATTTAATCTGGCAACTTTGAAATTGAACTGGGTAGCGTGTTTTGCATTCCCTGAAGTGACGTTTCTCACCCTCAATGGGCACACACACACCCCAAGTTATGAAACAGTGCACTACCAGCACTGTGTCCTTCTTTTGACATTTCTCATTCCTCCTCAAACGGCAAAGAATATCCTTCCCTCATGTACGTTTATGCTATCTGCTTCATATTGCTGTCACATAAAAATACTTCATGCAACACCTTCCACTGCATGATTGGCAGAGAAGTGTCGGCGAACTTTTGCTCAAGGCTGTAAATTCAATACAACTCCCTGAACGTGTTGGAATGTGAGAGCATTTTTACCGTGCCTGTGAATCACGCTGGAAAAGGGTGTGCCTGTGAGGGTGTGAGTGCTGTGAGCTGAGTGTGGGGTGATGGAGGGCATGTGATTTGACTGCGGTGGCGTGTGATTTATTTTTTCCTCGTACTGAGTGAGGAAGTAAGTGTTGCTTGACTCACTGCAACCTGGGAGAAATGCAGGAGAGAGTGGCGCTTAAAATACCAACGGTGTAGTGTGTGTGTGTGTGTGTGTGTGTGTGTGTGTGTGTGTGTGTGTGTGTGTGTGTGATAATGTCTACTGTATGAGACTGACTGCGTGGACTAGACAATGACATAATACGTGTGACCAGACGGAAAGGCGAAGTAAAGACCTAAAAATAGTGGCAACGTGAGAATATACGAATTATAATCCATGTGAGTGAGGGAGGGAATGGCACGTGAAAGAGAGTGAGTGAGTGAGAGAGTGATGTGTGTGAGGAAGCCAGAAGGGGAGTGGACACGATTTAAAAAAGAGTAAAGGTGGAGTAATGGAGTGGGTGGAGTAATGGAGTGGGTGGATGAATGGAGTTGGTAGGCGAGTGAGCGAGTGATGTGTGAAAGAGAGGCAGAGTGACGACTAAAAAAGAATACTGGAGTGAGTGAGTGAATCCAGTCAGTGAGCGAGCGTGTGAGCATCTGACGCGTGAGAAAGAGACGCGGAGTGGCTAGTAAAAAAAAAAAAAGTGATTAAGTGAGATAAGACATATGATCCAAGTGTCGAAGTGAGTGACGTATGAGAGAGGGTAAGCATGTGTTCAGATCCTCACGTGTGCTCACTCTCTTCCTAAGCTCAAATTCGCGTAGGTGGCTAAATCTACACGTGACCGAAGCCGATACGAAAGGTCAGTTAGTCTCGTGACCTACGGGTGGCAAGGAAATGTAGGAGCTCAGATGGGTGTAAAGGTGGCAACATGTAGGCCTGTAACATGTAGGCTATAACAAAACAGGAGCGTAACATTATGCGACCGTAACAAGTAGAGCCGTATTAAAGAAGGCCGTAACATGCTACACCGTAACATTATAGGGGCGTAACAAGAACATATGGACCCGTAACATACAGGGTCTAAATTAAAGGTAAGCCCGTAACATGAAGGGCCGTAACATATAGGGTTATAATTGATAATAAAAAATGGGGCCGTAATGGAGGTACGTAAAGCACCAAACCACTGAAATGAGACTACCTGCCATACTTTCATTATTATTATTATTATTATTATTATTATTATTACTACTACTACTACTACTATACTATTACGACATATCTAACGCATCCACTCAGAAAAATCTCCCCTAAGCTGAATATAATAGTCTAATGGCAGCTAGCAAAAAATATGCTTGTCCTTTAACTGGAGAAAATAGCTGTTGTGAAATTAAGCTAATAATTAAGCTAACGGGTCAGGACAAAGCATGAAAACACTAATTTTACCGGAGGGGGGGGGAATTAATCGAGAAAAGTGTGTGTTTTTTTTTTTTTTTTTTTTTTTTTTTTTTTTTTTTTTTTTTACCAACACAGCAGCAGCATCAGGTCTGAAAACATACAAGGGACTATTTAGGTTACCTTCATAGTGACGTGTGTGTGTGTGTGTGTGTGTGTGTGTGTGTGTGTGTGTGTGTGTGTGTGTGTGTTGTATGAGTCAGGGTATATCTATTCCACGGTTACCCACCTGAGCAGAATACATTATATCTACCGTACTTTAGGTCGTACTATATATGGGTTAAGGGAATCAGGACACACTGAACGCTGTGGTGGAGGTGGTGGTCAGGTGGTTAAAGTGATGATCTGCTGTCTGAAAGGTCGCTGGTTCAATTCTAAGCTGGGGCGGAGAACAGTCTGAAGATCTGAATTTAGCTAAACCCAGGCATTACTGATCCTCCTCATTATCGACAGCCTCGTTTGTATTTATTATGGGCGGTATGCATTAGCGCCGAAATGGTGACATGTGAAGGTGGGTGGCACGTAGGAGGAATGCAAGGCCTCAGGGAAGGGGATATAAAGTCTATGCCCACAGTCAGGTACCTGATTAAAAAGGGGAATGCAGGGTCTGTCCAAACATACACAACCCTGTTTTGCTTAATCATTCTTTTTCTTATTATTATCCTCATCATCATTATCATCATCATCATCATCATCATCCATACTTCCCACTGAAACATTATTAGCTCCTTTACTGAAACTCATCCAATGACACTAAAGACAAATGGCCAGCTAAGTACAGGATCATGGAAAAGAATTGCCTGCGTGAGACTTGTGAGAAGAACAGTGGCTTTGCTTCGGTTTATGTGATTCGAGCTGAGTGAGGAGCGAAATAAAGCAGTAGTAAAGGCGATAGTATTTTTTTTTTTTTTTTTTTTACTTTTTCAGACCGGTATTGAAGATAGTTTTTACTTTCTTTTTCTTGGAGTCTTCAGTCTATTCCTCGTATATCGACACAAATCATAATAACCAAAAGACACTGAATTCCGACATATAAAACAAGTAAAAATACTTTACTGAAAAACTCGACTCATACCAGAGAGAGAGAGAGAGAGAGAGAGAATTTTTTCCATTAACCCTGCATAATTTCCTGTTAGCCAGTAGTTATACATGAAAACATACACCACCACACATATATTATACAGTACACAACATTTATTTTACCTGCCAGTGTTATCAAATCGCTAGGAAATGAGTACATGAAATACGCAAGAATAAAATAAAGTATGAAGGTCTATTTCCGTTGTTAAATAGGAGACACGAGAAATATTGCTCTCGTTTTCAAGCACGGAGCGTTTCACTGAGAAGTCAAGTACGATATGAAATGAAAAAGAAAGAAATGAAAAAATAAAAATTCATTCTTTCAGTGCGCAAAGAAATGATACAATTATTTTTAAAGGATACTCGTGGCTAAGGTCATTTTTAGCCACGTCTCTCCAAGGATTTATATATTTTTTTGCTCAATACACGGGTTTGTTTATCTTAGAGAAGTCGTCTAGCTATGACTGGGTTAATGAAGGCTATATCTAACCCCTCTAGCTCTAAAAATCTCTCCCTTGCTAAATATATCTGTATGGACAAAGTACGAATGAAATTTTAAAAATGTAACTGAATTGAGAGGGTAAATGCTGAATGCAGAGAGAGAGAGAGAGAGAGAGAGAGAGAGAGAGAGAGAGAGAGAGACAGTTATTTTCTCAGTTCAGTCAGTATTATGAATTACGTGAAAATTAAAATGTGTCAATACAGAACGTGAAACTCATGTAAAATTTAACTGCAGCTCAGCGAGATGGTGTCTGAAAACTCTGACTGTGTACTAAGATGAATACTTACTGATTCGGGGAAACGCCAAGACCGTAGTGATTGCAAAGGATTAAAAATATACTGATAAATTGTGACTGTGATGGAGAGTGAGGACGATGCCTTGCTGTGATCTTATGTGCAACAGATAAAACAGTGAAACAACAAGCGCTTATATTATTCCTTACTGTGGCAAAATCTCAAGTGAATATCAACTTCATTACCAAGACTGTCCTCAATGTGGGTTGCATGCCACTGTAATCTTATGTATTAAAAATAAAGGAAAACAAACACGGGGTTATACCATTTCTCACTGACTCTAAGCCTTAAGTGAACATTCATCATCACCATCAACATCACGATTCTCCACAGTGTCAAGTACGTTACCATCCCACTGTTCTTCGCGTTTCCAGTACCCCAAGCCTCACCTCGTAGACTCAGCACATCATTCCAAGACTCAGCATATCAACCCACTACTGACTACCTAAACTAACCAAGGACTCAATCAGCTCTTCCAGCCCAGGATTCAACACTTAGTTCATTCCCTACTTCGCCTCTACACTAACTCATCCAGATATCGAATCTATCCATCACAAGAGAAAATTGATACAGCACTTCATTTTCCTCGAAGTAATTAGTCATACTCAAGAGCAAAGTAGCATTTACCAGGATTCATCTCATCAACATCTCGGTTTCCTTCACGTTCTTGACCCATAACTCCTCCATATTCACCAGGGAAAAAATTCGTAACTCGTCTACTGCACATTCAATCCACACTCATTCGTACCCACGTAATCAAGACTGCTCTACATTCACTACAGCATCTAGACTCATCTCTCTCAATTAGATTTATCAAGTAATCAAGGATCATCCTTCTTTTAAACTAACTACATCATTTACTTCATACTTCTAAATTAACCAGAATCAGATTATCAAGACATCCTACTCTTTACCTAAATACATCATCAAGAATCATCGCTCACCCAGATGCACCCGTAACCACAAGTAGGCCTATACTGCATATTCACAAGAGCATCCACCCACACCACTCTCTGTAGTTTATATCATCACAGTATAACACACTACACTCACTACATCATATAGACTCAACCTTCTCCTTAAGTCACTAAAGCATATAGTCACCTCACACTCCAAAACCCACCAAAACATCCACCAAAAGACCTCATCTCTTAATAGAACCAAGCCATCACCCTGACCCTCCCAGCTACCATCACCATGAGCAACGCAACAGCATCCACCAACCAGGGAGGGGTGGGGGCAAGTCAAGCCGCCTCCCAGCTCCAGACTCTCTTCAACACCTGTGATAAGAAAGGTGAGGCTCTATTTTTGTTGCTGTTGTTGTAGCTCAAGGTTCATCTGAAACGTGAACCTGGTGGACTGCAGGCTTAAGTTATTCTTTTGCAATCCACCACCATCCTTTCCGGGGACAGGGATGGCGCTGAGGGACATTTGTATAACCAGGCAGTTGATCCGCCCGGCTATATCAGTGTCACTGCATGAAGGCGTCTCTCTTGGGGCCCAGCGATGCTTAGATATCGTGGAGAGATAAACCCCATGAAATCGGTGACGTCTTTTATATTTAATTTTTGCTTCCATCTTATGATTTTGTTTAGCTCTGGGGATTTTTTTAAACTGAACTGGTTCTACATACTCTTCGTTAACCAGTTTATAGCGCAGTGATGATCTATAAAGCGTTGTTACATGAAGGGTATATACATCTGTGTCCCTAACGGAATAATGACCTTGACCCAGCTTTTATTTGTTTTACCACAGTGTAAGTTAGATCTGATATCTAAGTGGTAATAAAGGGAACACACAAAGCAACCTGTATCTCATGATTGTCGAATGATTTAAAAACTTTCCGCAACTAAGACGCCTATGACATTCTGTGATCGCCACCTCAAAGCAACTTTCCTTAACATAGTGAATTTACAGTTTTAAGAATATATTGAGATACTTCCCGATCCCTTAACTAAGAGATGTCTTTTTTCAGCAAAATAAATATACAAAATGGCAGCAAGTAAGAATAAATGATATTAATAAGTTAGTGAATAAATAAACAAGACGTATATACTGACGGAAATAAACACAATAATAATAATAATAAGAAGAAGAAGAAGAAGAAGAAAAAAAAACTATTATTCTAATTTTTTTATTATTATTATTATTATCTGATCTTGTGCATCCAATCAAAGACTGTAAACTAAATCTTTTTACCTGCAATACATCAATCGTTTCTTCTACCCGTATGTCAGTATTAATATAAGAATCTGCCTTTA
This sequence comes from Coenobita brevimanus, assembly GCF_032717465.1. NCBI lineage: Eukaryota > Metazoa > Arthropoda > Malacostraca > Decapoda > Coenobitidae > Coenobita > Coenobita brevimanus. Next base: position 39,312,440 of record NC_137004.1, on the reverse strand, counting down.
ATACACTGGACTGCTTTATGGAGATGTATTTGCGAAGCAATTTTTTCCTGTTCATCAATGCACGTAAATCACAGCCATGCCCTCACCTGTGACTATTTACCTCCCTACCTGCCTCTCTCTCTCTCTCTCTCTCTCTCTCTCTCTTTCCCCCCCTTAATCACATTTCCCACACCTCCCTCTACCTCTTGTGATCATTTAGCTTCTGCTCTCTCCTTCCCCTCTTCCTCCTTTACCCTCTCTCTCCCCTTCCACATCTCTCCTACTTCCCTCTCGCCCTCTCACATTTCCCACACCTTCCCCTACCCCCAACACACTTATCTCCCTCCCTCTCCCCTCCCCCTCCACACATACATCCCACCCTCTTCACCTTCCTACAACTCCCTCCCTCCCTCTCCCTCTCACATCCCCACCTCCCTCCCCCTCCCTCATCCCCACCTCTCTCCTCTTCCACCCCCCCCCTCTCCACGTGCCACCCCCCCCCCTCATTCAGTTTAAGGTCAGGTGTGATTTATACCTGGGTCTGACGTCATCCTGATTCATTTCACTGTACCTGATTACCTGGAATTATTTTCTTTTTATATTCAAGGCCAGACGTAAAAAAAATCAATAATAACAACGAGAAGGCTATTTGTTCGTGCCCCCCCCCTTCTCCGAACTAAGGTGTTTGACTATAGATAGATACAGAGAGACTGACAGGTAGATATAGATAGATAGGTAGAAAGACAGAGAGATAGATAGGTAGTATTTTTTATATTGACTGAGATAAAGACAGAATGTGAAAAAAATGGTATTTCATCTAAGTACCTACAAATCTAAATCATGCGTTGCGCTCCCTATTTCTTGCAAGAATTATTGGACGACTGATGTATTTGCAATTTGCTTTAAAAATTCACAGCTAATTACTTCAACTGACGCGCAATATATATAATACCCAGAGGAGAACCACTACTCAGCCTAATGACCACTTACCTCTTAACAACACTTAGACCTGAAAGCATTCTTGAATATGTATTACTGAATTAGCTTGTATATACAGTAGGGTTACTCCTCTCTCTCTCTCTCTCTCTCTCTCTCTCTCTCTCTCAGCTCACAGATGGTTCTCTCTGCTATGGCGGGTCAGGGAGGAAAAGTGACGGACATGCCTTAAGTGTGAAGTGGACGCAATGGAATAGCAGGCCAACTTTTTCATCTGGCTGCATCAAGATAGTCTTTATATGGGAAGAAAACTATGGACAGCTTAATAACGAAACTGTGTCCGACGAAGGCTGAAACTTTTGCACCCTCACAGAAAAAATCACTTGGAAAAAATAAATAGCTTCCAATAATTTCCTGGTTTTAACATTTAGTCCACGTCGCTCTTACTCCTGCATCTAAAATTCATGCTGTCTTCTTACCCAAAATACATGGATGTTAATTAAACTTTTCTACGTTTCCTCAACCATTATAATTAATCTTCCTCCTCGCTAATGAACGTTCTGTATCCCTACCATATATTCTCCTGTCCTTAATATCAGTCCTCCCGTCCCAGCCCAAAATATATGTCTTTTACCATAACACTAACCCTTCTCATCTCGCCATTGCAAGCCTTCGATTCAACAACTACGTGTCCTGATGCAATATACGTGTTCACAACCTGACGAAAAATCCATAACTCTTTTTCCTGCTCAGTTGGTGGCTCAGAGTAGTCAGAGTGAATAACCGATCTGATTATACACATTCTACTTTAAGCTGGCCTAAAACTGCCATCTCTCCGTCTTGAAATAAAAACTGTAACGATAGGTAAAAACTATATACCGTAAATTGGTAGTTACGAAGTGCTTTGGAAAGAATGCTGAGCCGTAGCATTGTCTCTCATCAAGATCTCTAGTCAACTTTACTCAGCACAAGAAATTTTTCGAACTGAAGGAGTTAGAGATACTTAATCAAAATTTCTTTACCATTAGAGGACTCTCCTAAACAGATTACAACACTCAGGAAATAGTAAAAATTAAAGAGACGTCCTTGAGCAGGTTTTTATCCCTACCCTTATCCCACTTGAGTCCCTCCTACAGGAAAGGGATACATGATGCAAGAGGAGATACAGGGCTACGTGCAGTGTTACTTAAATCCATACTCTCTCACTTTTCTCCCATTTATGAGTAACCTGGACACTTACATTCAGCCTATTTCCTCCTTAACTCTCATCTGTTCGTATGCAGCAGTTTTTACACCTAAACTTGGCCCAGCTTTTCGTGTTGTTGCAGCTTACTTCATGTAGTTCAGTGGCAGGAAAAATGAAAAACAATGACACTACGGCACTACACCCTTTCATACCACTTCTTCGTGACAAGCATCATATTCTCGTGTTAATTTATCGTTACAACTCAGCATTCTAGATGGAGATGGGACAGTTTTATGCAAGACGGGGAGATGGCAATTACAGAACATGTTACAGAAAAATATAATCTTCCTCTCTAATCCTTCTCGAATCTTTCCTCTAGGCAAGGGTTACATCGTGCAAGAAGAACTACGGGAGCTATGTGGGGGGCTTGGGATCACGGCGGAGGACTCAGACGTCATATTTGCTGACTTGGACCAGGACATGGACGGCAGGATCAGCTACACGGAGTTCTCAAGGGGCTTCATAGAGTTCCTGAATCCTGAAACCGAAGCACAGACCACCAAACGCTTCTCCACCTGGTAAGAGCCGTCAGAATTTAGACATTTCTTATTTGTGTATTTTAATATAGAAAATGCCTGGCTTGTATTTTCCGTCTATGCACGCCAAAATGTTAAAGTTCGTAAGGGAAAAGGAATATTTCGTGATGGTAAACCAGTCTAATCCCTGAGTTGATTTTCTGAAGGTGAACCTCTGATGAATTAGTGGGGGAAAGTTAAGGTGTTATCTCGTGAAAGAAAACGATACCCTGACCATAGTCCTTTTACCTTAACTTGGCCCAAACTTTATCCTTTTTTCAGCTAATTTCATGTAGCTCAGAGGCAGAATAACACCATACTGTGGCTCTACATCTTTTCCACAGCACTTCTTCATGACTTGCATCATATTCTAGCATTAATATCTTGCTGAAAATCCGTATTCCAGATGGCGAGATGGCAATTTTAGGCCAAGGTGGAGTAAAAACGGGTGTAATCATAACTGCAGCATGACTTTTGGCCAAAAAAAACTGTTCAAACGAGTGTCAAAAGAAATTAAGAAAAAGTGGACGTATTGAGAGCAAATAAAAACAGCTCAAGTGGACTGTGATATTTCTCTTGACTCATTCGGACATTCATTCTGTACATAAATTGTGAATCCCCTCTGGCAAAATGCTCAAAAAATGACACTGACTATAATAAAATAAAGTGCCGTAAAAAAGACAGATTCAGTGTAGGTCACGTTAACATTTAGCGCTGTTTTCCTGTTAACTTATTTACCATTCTCTTCGTAACAGTAACTAAATAAAGCAGCAAGACTGAGATAAGAACACACTGATAAGCGCTGATAGGCTACCGAGTGAGGGAAGCTAGAGGTGACAGTCTGAGAAGGACATTGAATCAGTTCTGATTTATAAAGTTATCCCACTACTTACAGTACACAGTTTCATCTTTACCGCCTCATGACGAAAATAACACTGCGTTCCTGTCTCTAACATCAACGATACATGCTTCTCTTGGCTAAACTTTTACACTCTCAGTTAGAATAATATACGTACTACAATTTGGGTTTATGATCAGCCTATTACGAGCAATGCTGAACTAACTCTCTCTCTCTCTCACACACACACACACACACACACACACACACACACACACACACACACACACACACACACAATTTCCACGTACTGACGCCACAATCAATACTGGTACAAGAATTACAGCTACCACGACCTGCATGAACCCCGAACCAATCATTCCAACTTCCACACCTTTTAAGACCATCAGTCACACACACACACACACACACACACACACACACACACACACACACACACACACACACAATCACTTCTTCACTTACATGTGAAGTGTTCTCAAACCTGCTTTTCCATTCACATGATAATATTTTAATCTATTCACTCATTTCTTTGGGTCTAAACCTCATACCTCCTTCCCCGAGGCCTACCAATTCTCCTACTTCTCTCGCGGCTTCACGTCACCACTTCAGCACTAATGCCCACTGTCCTTATTGAATACAAGCTTGGACTGTCTAATTTACGGAATGGAGTGATGGCATTATTATTATTTTTTTTTTTAGAAATTCAAATCAGGAAACTATTCTCTGCATCAGCCTGAGCCCGAAATCCGGTCCTCTTAGACAACTGATCTTCTTTTCAAAGCTGCTTATACCTCCCCTTCACTCCGATGACGTATTTTGCTATATTTTTGCTACTTTCAGACGATTACATTCAGCTTATGTTTTTTGCTACTTTCAGACGATTATATTTAACTTACGTCATGGTTTTGCTACTTCCAGACGATTATATTCAGCTTATGTGATGTTTTTGCTACTTTCAGACGATTATATTTAACTTACGTGATGTTTTGCTACTTTCAGACGATTATATTCAGCATATGTGATGTTTTTGTCACTTTCAGACTATTATATTGAGCTTATGTGATGTTTTTCTTACTTTCAGACGATTATATTGAGCTTATGCGATGCTTTTACGGACTGGAGGGGTTATGTAGAGCCATCATTAACACTTGACTGCTTAAGCTACTTTCCTAAACTGAATAAAATCGTCTGAAAGTAACAATAAAAAAAAAGATACGAGATCGGAGTAAAGGGGATTTATTCACAGGATATTACCTGCAGACTCATGCCACACTTTCCAGAAACTCCTTTACTTCTCCTACACTGCAAAAATATACAGAGTAAGTCTAGTAATATTAAAGTATGACCACCCAGAAAGGATCGTAAGGTCTATATGGTCTGTAAATCAATGCAACTCCTACAAGGTCTCTTCTCTTTGCTCAGCAGGACTTCCCTGGAGGATGTATCGGCGGATGGAGGAGGAGGGGATGAAGGAGGAGGAGGAGAGGCGGAGAGGAAGAGGAGAGAGAGCGTGTACCAAGCGTGGAACAACCTAACACACAATCTGGCTGAGCTGGGCAGGGCATCGCTGGGGGCAGAGAGGTAAGTAGGAAATGAGAGAGAGAGAGAGAGAGAGAGAGAGAGAGAGAGGGGGGGAGGAGGGAACGGTTGCTATGGTGTAATCAGTGAAGTGAAGCTGGGAGTGGGTGGGAATGGGTGTAAATTGGGTGGGATTCGGTGCAAATTAGAGGCTTGGGAAGAATAGGGGGATACGGGGTGCGAAGAAGAGGATGGGGATATGTGGAAATGAAGAGAGTAATATATAATGTAGATGGATAGGCAGGTAAATGGAAAGATATTGACAGATAGGTAGATAGGGTATACAGGTATAGATCGGTTGGGTGCATGAGAGAGAGAGAGAGAGAGAGAGAGAGAGAGAGAGAGAGAGAGAATCACCTAGTTTCAAGGTCGTGGAAATATGGATGATATTGGTAAAAAAAAAAAAAAAAATGCTCAGTTTTCACTACCGTGGATTCACTGGTGACGAGAGAGAGAGAGAGAGAGAGAGAGAGAGAGAGAGAGAGAGAGAGAGAGACGAAATCTTGTTAAGTTTTCAGGGTATTGGACTCACTGATGAGGCTGGCGTTGAAAAAAAAAAAATGATAAACAGAAGAAAGACAGAAAGAAACATGAAAATATTCTGTCTAGTTTTCACGTTTATGGATTTTACGATAACGCTAGTCTTGAAGGGGGTGGAAAAAAAAGAGCCAATTACTGAAGTTCCCGTTCCTCATAATAATCACAACTCTCATTCTCTCTCCCGTAAAAATGAAGTGAAGCCAGCCACTCGTTAATCCTTGTCACTAACACTTCTCCAGCAACACAGACTGAGCAGAAAATAGTATTGCTGGGATCCTCCTCTTCGGCATTATATTTTAGCAGGAAATAGTATTGCTGAGACTCCGGCAATGTATTTCTTTTGACTCCTACCTAGGCACTTCAAGTCTCCCTAAGGCGTTTGCTCTCATTAACTTTTAGAATTATATGACGTATAGTATAGCCTAGTATTATGCTGATTTATTCCACTGTATTTTTCTGATGTATTCTCCCTGTATTCAATTTATTTCAGCTTCAGAAAATAAGGTGTGAAAATTTAAAGGGGGCTATTTTCCCTATTTTCAACCCTGACAAAATCGTCTTGAGGTTCTATCTACCTATTGCCAGACGCCTTAATCATGTAAGGGGTGGCCACAAACAAATCGCCTGCTCGTCGCCCTGTTCTCTGTCATTTGGCTGCCCTCCCTGCAAATCACACCCTCTCCCTGATATATCTTTCCACCCTACCCCTCCATGTCACCTGCAAGTTACAAGAATAGAATATTACGTCATCACACTGAAGGGATTAAGTCACCCTCTCCCAGCAGGCTATCCCAGAGAGGCCAAAGTCAACAGTGAAGAAAATGCTATTGTTTTGCTACGGCCTATGTTCTTGCCAACTTAGAAAAATGTTAAGCACTTCTTTATATGAGACGCTCTGTTCCTCTGTATGTTATAAATGCGATCTATATAGTTATTTAAAAGGCATACATAATCTCAAAGGGAATAATGCGGTGTAATATTCAAGATAAGTCGCTACCGAAGAGGTGCGATAAAGCTTTCCAATCCACGAGAATACGACTAAGATTTTTCCCTTAAGACTTTTCCCATGGCTCAATGGCCTGTGTAGCGAAGATGAGCACAGCAGCTAAGTACCTCATGGCGTCTGCTCCCACCTTTACCTTTTAATATATTTCAGTCTGACACCTTCGCTCTCGTCAGGTTTCTCCTCCTACAGATTTAACACACAGACATGAGTTCTCGCAAATTAAAGAGTATCCCTAGCATATCTGTTACCTATCTATTTTTTACCTAGTTCCTTAATTTAGTCTTCAGAGCAACTTATGCATGTCAATATGAAAAGTAAACAAACGACAGCAATTAACTAATATATATATATATATATATATATATATATATATATATATATATATATATATATATATATATATATATACACACACACAAAACAAGATGCTAAAGAAAAGAAGCCAGACTGTCTCAATCCGGATTTCAGACTTTCTCTTTCAGCAACGTAACTCCTTCAGTCAAACATCGCTCTCTCCTACAGACTTAAAGACACAGAGAGGTTGGAGTTCTAGTGAAGGAGGGAAGGGGGTGTGGGAGGAAGTATCAAAGAAAGAAAGAAGTGTGGGAGGATGGAGTTGTAGCAGAAGGGATTATGGAAAAAAGTGTTAAAGAGAAAGTTTGAGAAAAAGTAAAGAAGGGAGACTAGGGGTATATGTAAGAGGAGGGGAATGAGGAGGATTAGAGACGTGTGTGTGTGTGTGTGTGTGTGTGTGTGTGTGTGTGTGTGTGTGTGTGTGTGTGTGTGTGTGTGTGTGTGTGTGTGTGTGTGTGTGTGTGTGTGTGTGTGTGTGTGTGTCTATAATTAAACAGCAAGAAACCACGTAAATGCTACATAAGCAGGTCAAGGAGTGCGGAAAAAAAGAGAGAGAGAGAGAGAGAGGTTTCCAGATTTCAAGAAGTGAGAAAGTGTGAAAGAGCAAGAGGCCATGGAGGAGTTGGCATGTGTAGGAGTAAATGTAAAGAAAGGTTAAAAGCGAAATAAGGACATTGAGGAGAGGATAATGAGAAGGGATGACAACAGGGCAGGCGAGGAGACGAAATAAAAGAGGAAAGAAAGGAGGGAAAATGAGGAAAGAGAATGCAAGAAACGAAGACGAAGGAAGGATGTTAAGGAGAGAGGGGAGAGGGACGAAGTGAAAAGGAAGGAAAGATGGAAAAGAGAGGAGGGGAAAGGGAAGAAGAGACGAGAGAGAAGGGAAAAGGGAAGAAGGTAGGTGAAAGGAAGGGAAGGGATAACGAAGGGAAGAAGAATGATGAATGGAAAGAAGGGGAAGAAGGGAAAGGAAAGAAGGAAGGAAGGAAGGGAAGAAACATGAAAGCGGAAGGCGAAAATAAAAGGGAAGAAAAAAAATGAGGGAAGGAAAGGAGGAGGAAGGTAAGCGGAAGGGAGGGAAGGGAGAGGAAGAAGAAGAAAAAAACCTTGAGAGGATGAGGAAGGAAAGAAAGAAAGAAAAAGGAAGAGAAATAAAAGAAGGAAGGTAAAAGTGGAGGAGGTGCAGAAAGAGAATAGCTTAAGAAGAAGTGAAATAACAAAAAACGGAAGTGATTGATTACCAAAAATGGAAGATAAGAGAATAAACGAAGGTGAAGGGCAAGCAGGAAAAAGCAAGTTAGTGAAGTCAGGAAATGTATGGAAAGAGGGAAGGCAAAGGAGGAAGGAAAATGAGTTAGAAAGGAAGACAACGGTAAAAAAAAAATGAAAAACAAGTGAATAAACAAGAGATACACAATGCGATGAAAACCAAAACCTTTGACGGACGTATGGAAAAGAGAAAGTAGGAACGAAAAGAAAAGTGAAGTCAGTGGAAATCAGCACACAAGAGGAAAAACTGAGAAAAATAATGACACAAAACTATGAAAAGCAGCCGGAACAAGGAAATGAAATAAAAGGAGGACATACTGTATATACGAAATGCAGACAAGACAAAGGGTAACCCAGAAAAAGAGGTGAACGAAAAAATATGCACGGGAGGAGTGCCAGACAACTTTAAAATTTAGAAATGAGAGAGAGAGAGAGAGAGACCTGGAAAGGAAAGGGGAAACGAGTCCTACAGGATATCAGGGAACTCAATCGACAGCTTCCTACCTCCCTGAAACTCCTTCGTACGCCTTGGCATTATCAACAAGGGCCAATCCAGTTTGTGGCCACAGGGAGAACACACACACACACACACACACACACACACACACACACAACCTCCACTCTCACTGTCCTGCTTCGTAAGGGTGTATATTGGCAAGGACTGCGAACCCGAGGCCGTAGCTTGAATAATAGAAGATGACGTGGGTGGATTCACATGTTCGGTGGCAGGAGTTATGTTTATGTTGAAATAATTGAATAACTTTGTGTGGGAGTCGGAGTGGGGGGGTGTGGGGGTGGGGACGGGGGCAAGAGTATGCGAGGGTGGAGATGTGTGTGTGTGTGTGTGTGTGTGTGTGTGTGTGTGTGTGTGTGTGTGTGTGTGTGTGTGTGTGTGAGAAAGCACATTATTGTTTTACCACACTTATTATATAACATGTAGATTTACTTTCATTAAAAAAAAAGAAGCAAATTTATTGTTTAAAAGCTTCAAAGATATTCTGAAGGGTAAATAAATATATACACAAGGTCAAGTTCACACACACACACACACACACACACACACACACACACACACACACACACACACAATCTTTACTGCCTGCGTGGAGGCTTGCTTACTTTACAGCCAAAATAAACATCATTACATTTTGCCGTTGGAACAGAAACCGAAACTTTCTGAAATAAGAGTAAACCTTCTTCGAAAATCATGAACCTTTATGAAAACTGAGCGAATATTAATGGAATGGATGAACATATATGGAAATTGAGTGGAATATTACGGATTGCTAATATCTTTGAAAACAGAATATTATCCTAACACTCAGTAACTTTCTAATAACTTTCCCGAGTAATGAAAATATATTAACTTCCCATAACTTTACAAAATAATTTCTCTAAAAACATTCAACAATAATTTTTCCAATAACTCTCAACACTTTTTAATACCGATTTTCCACACAATTTTCAACGCTAACTTTTCCCATATAACTTTCTCCATAACTATAAACAATTACTTTTTCTCTAACTTTCAGGAACCAACACTAGAACTAAAAATAACTTTCCCCAATGCCAAAGACCCCATAATAACTTTGTCCAATGCCACCTAATGCTACCCCCTACCATGAGCCGAAAGACAGGTGTTCAGTTGCTCTGGGATACGGCCTTACGCAGGTGTGAACGCAATTAACGACAGGTGTGCACGTCAGCTTCATACAAGGCTACGTCCTGTACACACAAAGACTGAAAACTTGTATGACTTAAGCTTGCTGTGGCCCCAGGTTCATCTGAAATGTGAACCCAGTAGAATTAAGCCTACCCTGGCACTGGAGAGAGAAGCCTTTACGTAGCAGCACCGATTCAAACGTCCCTCAATTTCCTTCTGATCCCCTACAGAAGGATGGGAGATTGAAGAAGAACAGCAACATCAATCTGCAGTACACAGGGTTCACGATAAAGAGCCTAGGATTGCAACTGCTACTACTATTACTACTTATGGGACTTTAACATTGCTTTCATTTCCCCAAGTATATATCTTATCATATTTACGAGTATATTGTTGGATTAAAATGTTTCATGTCTTTTATGAAGTCTCTCCCGAATAACACCTTTTGCCTTTGGGGTTAATACATATATTTTTTTCCTCTATGATAGTTTCCCTTCCACAGTGCTGTATTTATTTCTTAATAATACTGCATTTTAATATGTTATACGTTCTGCTGAAGTTCTCCTTCTCTTTCTAGAAATAACAGCTACCTTTTGCTTTTGGGATTAATCAGTATTATCCTTTGAAAGAGATGGGGAACGGCCATAGAAAAACGTTTGAAGTAATAGTAAAATCCAATATCAATAAACAGATAACTACAGCAGCGTGGAAGTGATAGTATTGTTAGAGGGCACTAAGCACGGCACATTGGTTCGTCTAATACTATCTTAATTATTACACTGTTGTCTCTGTTGCTAGTAGTAATGACGGCTGCAACTCTCGCTCATCTGAAACCTGAACATGGTGGACTGCAGGCTGAAATTGTCCTCATCCTGTAATTCACCATCTTCCTTTAGGTGGACAGAGAGTTGGGGGACATTGGCATGACCAGGCAGAGGAGTAGCTTGGAAATATCGGTACCACCACGTGAAGGCGTCCATCTTCAATACCTACGTCGTTTCGTCTTATGTTAATTTGTTTTCCTCATAGCTGACTTTATTTGTTCCGGATTGATTCTAATATTATTTTTATTTTCTGATGCCGCTCCCTGGTCTTGTTAAAAGCAACCCGTAACCTCCGTCTCATATCACAGAATTGCCCTCATCCATCTTTTCCCTTTGAACATCTCAGCCTCCTCGTCGTTACTTCCTCTCCATTCCTCTCTCTTTGTTCACTTTGTTCTCTCTCTCTCTCTCTCTCTCACACACACACACACACACACACACACACACACACACACTGGGAGGTTCTTCTTTGAGAGTCCCCGTGGATTCTACATCTCGACTATTTTTTCCCCTCACCTTTCTCCCTCCCTCATTCCTCTCCACCCACGTCCGTCCCTGTCTTCATCTCTCCCTGCCTTCATTCTCCCTAAAATAAGCTTCCTCCCCTACCCTTAACCTTAACCTTCTCGCTTCCCTTCCCTACCTTCGCTTTTCCCTTCCCGAACTCACTCTACACCATCCCCACCTTCACCCCTATCCTCATCATTTGCTCCCCTCCACCCTTCCTCTCATTTCCCCCCTCTCCCCATACCTTCTTACTCACATCCCTTCCCATCCTAACATCCCCACACTTATCCCTACCTACCTTTACCTCTCCCTTCCTTAATTCTTCATCTCCCTACCCTCCCCCTCCCACCTAATCCACAGCTCTCCCCACCTTCACCTTCCCTACCCTTATTCCTTCCACTGCCCCTCCATTTCTTCCCTTCTCCCTACCCTCCCTCCACTCCTTTATGCTTTCTCCTTCTCACTAACCCGTCTCCACCCTCCCCCTCTCCCTTCCCTTCCTTCTCCTCTCTCCTCCCTCATCCCTTCACTCCCCCTTCCCTCTCTTCCCCTCACCCCTCCCCACCTACCCATCCTCTTTGTCTCCTTTGTGTCAGCTCTCCTGTTCTTCTGCCTCCCCGTCTCCTGTGCCATTCGCTTTGTGCCTCCATATTTCCTCAACAAAAACTCGTAGCCTGTATCGCTTATCTGAGCTTGTTTTATTTATCAAAGGTACGGTATCTTATTTTGCTTTCTTTTTACTTTCCTGATGATGATGATGATGATGATGATGATCTAATTTTCCCCTATTACACCTTTTATCGGCACCAAGTTTTTATTTTCTTTAGTTAATTCTTATAGACTTCATACGCTTTCTTTCAGTTTAACAAAGACCTTCCCTAATGAAGAGTTGCTAATACCTCTCCTTTACATCATCTTCCACCTCGCTATTCTTCTCCCATCATTTGCATAACCTTCCTCATCTCTACTGATCCTTCCTTCCACCCTTCTCTCTCCCTTCCTTCCTCCCTTCCATCCCTCTCTTTCCCTTCCTCCCTCCCTCCCATACTTCCGCTCCTGCTTGATCTTATTTCCGTCGCTCTCTCTCCCTCTCTCTTATCTGCTTCGACATTCCTTTCATGTCCTCTCTCCTTTCCTCTTTCTTCTCCAGCACATCTTCCCTCTTCCTTCTTGTTGCATACTGGTACCCTTTCTACTACTCTCACTGCCGTTAATAATAATTCCTTAATGTACTCTCTCTCTCTCTCTCCTTACTATCCCTCTACTCCCTCTTCCTTCCCCTCCCATCCCTTCTAGTGTTCCATTCTTTTCTTACGCTTTTGTGATATTTACCACTAAAATCTTTCTATTAAGTCCAGATCACCTTAATGGAACCATAGTGTCTGTGTAATCTGTGTAACTCTATGTACCTTCCTCCCCATTTCACGCTTCCCCCATCCGTCTCCTTCCTCTTCCCGCTTTCCTCCTTCCCCCTCCCCTCTCTCCTCCCATTCTCCTCTCCCTTTCTTTGCCTTCTCTCCCCCCTCCCCTTCACACTTCCCCCATCCCTTTCCTTCCTTCCCTTGTCTCATCTTTTCCCCTCCCTCCCTCCCTCTCCTCCCATCCCCTCCTCCCCTCTTCCCCATCCACACAGGTGCAACCCCAATGACTCAGCCTGACCCATGCTAACGTACAGGTGTTCACAGGTGCTTACAAGGGTTAAAGCACACCGTAATCCCAACCCGTCACCCGTCCTACAAACATCAGTCATACTTAACTCGCTTAAAGGCCGCATTTGGAGGCCTCCGCTCGATGTCAAGTCAATTATTATTTTCAGTCCAATGGTTACAGAAATATGAATTACTTATACCGTGAATGAGACGGAGCGAGGAATTTTCCCCCTATTTTTATCCTGCTGGGACACCCGATGGGAGAGAGAGAGATAGAGAGAGAGAGAGAGAGAGAGAGAAATGGCACGTAGCGTCATTACATTTTAACGATAAGGACGGTGTGCACCTGAAAAGCCCACCTGTGTGCGTATATTACACCACCATACATAATTAGGTTACCTGTTCCTTGTTCCTGTTCCGTGTGCTTCTACGTACTAGGTATATGGAGCGATGCGGGTACTTCACATAACACCTCCATGTGGGTGTAATGACGAGGGAAACGATCGACTTATTTCCTCGTAGTTACTGATATTATTTTGCAACATCTTAAATTTGTGTATAGTTAGGTCTCAGAATTTTTGTCTACCGTACCAGTAAGCTATCTTTCCCACGTCAATATTGGGTGTATTCTTGTTACAGTAACTTGATGCATTATAATAAAGATGATGATGACAATAATAATAACAACAATTATAATATTAATCATAATAGCAATAATACGGTAATAAGCATACACACACACACACACACACACACACACACACACACACACACACACAAGAAACAAACAAATATAACCACTATTTTCCCCCTTGTTCTTCCCCACCAGCGTCGACCCACATACTCGGGGCGACCTTGCTGCCAGTGTGTCTGTGGGCCATCCCTGCTACACCCACACCTGCACTACACCTGTATAGAGCATCACCTGCACCACACCGCACCGCACCGTACTACATTGCATCACATTACACTGCACCACAATCACCTCACTGCATCACATAGCACAACAGCATGATTGTACACAGCCACTCCAGCACCACACCATACCACACCTACACTCTACCACATCACACCACAGTACACTACACCACACCATACCTTCACCACACTGCACTGCACCACACAGCACCAAACCACACCTGCAACGCACCATACCGCACCACATAAACCCGTGTTGTGCCATACCAACACTGTCTCGTAACAACACCTCACCTACGTCACTGCATAAATATACACTACTCCACATCATCACACTCGCACCACACCGCAACACAACATCTCACACTACACCATACGAACTGCACTACACCTATACTGAAATACAACAGGAAACACAAGCGCAACACACCTTATCAAAATCAGCATCATATCCAACATGCTTATCATCAAACCATACCTGAACAATATTATATCAGTCCCTCATTACACTTCTTTTTAATGCAGAGAGAGAGAGAGAGAGAGAGAGAGAATGAATCCATACACCCCACTAAAAGCACCCAGAACCATATGCTTATCGGCTCGTCAGATTTCGCAATGCCAGCGATTTAGCCTCTTTTCGATTTTTCTCCTCATTTTCTCTTGTATTTATATTTACCTGCTTAACACTGACCTAAATTGCACCAGTATAAAAAGAGAGGGATATTAGAGTGCAATGTGTAAAATAAATTCTGGGGATAAGGTATTAAGGAGTCTCGAGGCTAACTAGAATTCACAGCCCTAAATCGCACCAAAATCACACTTCATCTAGACACATACCTCATCATTTCACACCCACAATAACACAATTTTCACGACACATGGGAATATATAACACCTGCTAAAGTATAACACCTAAGTATAGCACCTGTCTGACCTTACCTATTATTTGTGGGGAGTGAGAAATAGAATAAAAAAAGAAAAAGGGGATAACTGCAGTAAATCGCTTGGCACAGACTTGATGATGAAAATACGAAAAGAAGAGCAAATAGGAAGCACAGCAAGGAAGAAGTGCTCAGGTGCTTCTGTGAAATAACTAGTGTGTGTGTGTGTGTGTGTGTGTGTGTGATAAATAAAAGAATGTGAATATAGCAACAATTACAGTACCATCTCTCGTGGCAAATCTAAAGTAAGTCTGGCAGAAGACGATAATGCAAATGTGTATGGCTAGTTAAGAAGTACGGTAATTAAACCGCAGCAATCTCTCTCTCTCTCTCTCTCTCTCTCTCATGGTAAACCCGGTGAAAAATAGCCAACTGATGATGGGTGAATATAATAAAAGGTGTAAGACCCAACAATTTCTCTCTCTCTCTCTCTCTCTCTCTCGTGGTAAACCCATTATATATATTGTAAAGCAGCCTTATGATATTTGACGTATATATATTACAACTGCCCTCTGCTGCCTGGCCACAGTATATGCTTCACTGTGTCTATGGCAGGATAATGGCCTGTCTAGGGTCAAAGCCAGTCATTTCACCCAAGTAATTGCTTCTCGCTGGGATAACTCTCTTTAGGGTCGGCAACTGTAACATATATCTCAGGTTCTGCATTATATATCTGTAGCAATATCTGATTACATTTATTTATTTATTTATTTACTTACGTGTGTGTGTGTGTGTGTGTGTGTGTGTGTGTGTGTGTGTGTGTGTGTGTGTGTGTGTGTGTGTGTGTGTGTGTGTGTGTGTGTGTGTGTGTGTGTGTGTGAATTTTTCAGCCTTTATTTAAGCAATAACCTATGCAAACCTCCCTCCCCCTATCCCCAAATCAACCTCTTCCCTCTTCTCACACTTTCCTACTCCTTCCTCATGTATCGACCTCTAGCCTCTACTCACACTACCCCTGCCTTCCCACACACTTTCATATTCTATCTACTTTCATCTACCAATTTTCTCTAAGCACACTACTTCCCTTACGTATTCTCTTTCCCCTCTTAACTCCCTCACTGACCTACCCTGCTCTTCCCTCCCTTTGCGCACCTTCCCATCATTTATTACCTACCTGCCTTGTCTCTCTCAGCATCTTCCTTATTTACACACAGTCCTCGTCCTTCCTTATACACATACCGCTTTCCTCTACGTTCAATGATTCCCATAACTCCTACGCCTTTCTTACCTGTCTCGCTCTATCCCGTCTCACTTTAAACTGTCTATCTCTAACGCGTATTACCCTATCCTGTCTCATTCTACCTTCTCTCATTTTACGCTTTCTCATTCTACTTTCTCTCACTCTAACCTGTCTCGCTCTAACGCCTTCCCTTTCAACTTCTATCGCTGACCTCTTTCCCTGTCTACCTCAGCGGTGCCCAAATCCAGGAGCTTCTGCAGGAGTTGGAGAGCGGCTCAGCACCGGACGTAGCAGGAAGAGTTAGTTCCGTCCTGTCCTCCCTACTTCAGGAAATTCAACACCTTCACGCACATCAGAACAGCCTCGAGAAGCTCTACAAGAAGTGAGTGATTCTATGGTGCTTTTGTGCTAACCTGACGAAGACCTCTTTATCAGTTCAGTTGATGGCCAAGTGTAGTCTGATTAGTAACCAAGGAGACTGCACACTACCTCATAACTAAGACTACTACTGCTCCTTGTTCTCCTAGTTCACGTCCTTCTTCTCCTCCTGCTTCTCCTCCCTCACTATCTACTTGTCCTTCTCCCCGTCGCTCAAGGAAATTAATTTTTACCTAACAGATATGAATTACATATTTTCCTGCTCCCACGATTTAATATTCACGTCGCGGTAGTGGCTCAGTTCCATTAGATAAAAAAAAAAAAAGACAATAATATTAAAAAAGGGCAACTAAAAAAAAAAAACTAAAGCCTATCTCATTAATAAAGCTAATCGAATTTTATGCAGCCAATTCCACCTGGGCACGTATTCCCGTCGGTTATGGAAGCTCCCTAACACATTTTCCTAAGCAACTTATTTTGCCCATTACACCTTAATGCCCATCTCCCTATTGCGTAAGTCATTCTAATAACCCCAAACTCTGCATAGATAACGTGCAAAAAGATATTAACCAGCCGTATCCAAAAATAAATCGCCAAGGAAGAGGTGCTAAGGAGTCTCTTAAACCTGCGAGAATAAGGCTCAGGTGAAACAGAAAGGATATTAACCAGCCGTATCCAAAAATAAATCGCCAAGGAAGAGGTGCCAGGAAGCCTCTTAAACCTGCGAGAATACGGGCTTAGGTGAAACAGGTGACTCTAGGTGAAACAGGTGACTATAGAGCCTTTCCCCAGTCCACTACACCCTCCTTAATTCAATCTTGCAATACAGTCCGCTCTAAAAGCCTTATCAGAGGCGGTGACCTGTTTACAATTAACCAGCTCCTCGATTCACTCTCGTCTCTCCCTCCGTGGCCAACTTTTCCTTCTCGCTCCATTTTCCGTTATCAATTTCTTGTTTGTGTTTACATACCCGTCTCCTGAATACTTCTGGGTGCTTTTAAGAATCCCTGGAGTAGAATCTTTCTCCCTGGACTAGAATCTTTCAGGTATTAATATCACGTGATGAACAATGCAATCAGCGCCGTGAGGTATAGTGACGCCTCTCTCTCTCTCTCTCTCTCTCTCTCTCTCTCACCTCTGCTAAACGTATATAATCAGCATAAGGGAGATACATCGCAGCAGAAGTAATGGAGAGAATTAACTTCACTAATACCCTCGTTACCAAAAACCTAAGCACAATAAACCAGTGTGGAGGTACGGTAATAAAGAAATGAAAGTCAGTATAGTGAAGTTCCTAAGAAAAACAATCTTATAAGTTCTATCTATCTACTGCCAGACGCCTCAATCCCGTGAGGGATGGCCACAAACAAATCGCCTCCATGTCGCCCTGTCCAACCCCTTTTCATTGCCTTGCTCCCAGCTCACACACCCCTCTCTCATATACCTCTCCACTCCATCCCTCCATCTCATTCTCGGCCTCCCTCTCTCTCTTCTCCCCTCTATCTAAAAATATCTAAGTTCCGCTCTAGAAAATCAGAGGCTTGGCAGAAAAAGTGGCTATTTCCTCTCTTCACCATGAGTCTCCGTGGGTGACCTTTGCAGCTTCAACAAAGACATGATATCGTCACTGGTACATGACCCTTGACCCTTGCATTTTGACCTCTTTGTTTTCATGAGGTTGCTATTTTAGTTTCTTCTACATATCCCCAGACGATTACATTCAACCTCAGTTTGGTGTCTAGCGTTAAAGGGGTTAGTAAAGGCTACATCTAACTCTTCCAGTTCGAGAAGTCGCCCCTAAGCTGATTACAACTGTCTAGTGGGTAGCAAGATTAGAATATTTTGAAGTACGTCATTCTACAGTTGATAAACGATCAATATTTAATGCACTAACTTTGCAACAAACCCGTCTTTGCAACCTAAATACGACCATCATTATTCAACAACGATGGGAAACAAAGAAATGAGGATAATAAGTAAAATCATGACATCTACATTAATTAAACCTGTAGACCTAAACATACTACGGCCATTTATGCTTTCTGACAGAGCGCACACCCAGAAATGTCTATGTTTAATCACTTATACTGAACCATGCAATCAACTTAACCACTAGCCCACTACCTCCCCTCACATTAATCCTTCTTCTGACCTCCTCCTCGACTCCACCAGAGAAAAAGAGCACCATGTCACGGCCCTCAAGACCCTGGAGAGTGAGTTGGAGGACCAGGTGGCCAAGGTAGAGCAGAGGGCCAAGCAGCAGGCCAGGCAGCAGAGCGAGGAGGAGAAGAGGCAGCTGCAGGACCAGATGGAGCAAGAGATGGCGCAGCTGCAGACCCATCTTAAGATATTCCAGAAGGTAGGTGAGGTAAAGAGAGAGAGAGAGAGAGAGAGAGAGAGAGAGAGAGAGAGAGAGAGAGAGAGAGAGAGAGAGAGAGAGAGAGAGAGAGAGAGAGAGAGAGAGAGAGAGAGAGAGAGACAGGGGAATTATATACACAAAACAACACCCCTCCCACACACACACACAAATCCAACCCTCTCTCCCTTCCCCATTCAGGTTGACTCGTGGCTGCGGAAGGAGGAGGGCGAAGGAGGCGACCGAGTAGAGGAGGTGCGAAGGAAACTCGAAGAAGCTTACCACGCCAATCGCTCCCTACACATGAACCTACACGAGACCACCACCAACCTGGGCCTCATGCGCTCCGAGATGGCCCAAATGAGGCTGCAGTATGAGGAGAAGTGTAGAGAGCTGCATAAGTAAGAAGGGAGGGAGTGTGGGCATCTATGTGTGCACGTGTGTATTATGATTTGGGTAGGGCTGTGTAGGTCTAAGAAGTGAGAGATGGTAGAGTGGATTGTGTGTGTGTGTGTGTGTGTGTGTGTGTGTGTGAGAGAGAGAGAGAGAGAGAGAGAGAGAGAGAGAGAGAGAGAGAGAGAGAACCTGGAGAAGAGGCTAAAAAAAAAAAAAAAAGAACTTTGAAAGGAAAAATCGTGACTGAATAAAAAGAAAAACAAATTGCAGTGGATGAGCCAGACAGAAGGACAGAAAGTCAAAAGAATAAAATAAAAATGGACTTCAAAGCGTGTGAGTGTGAATAAAAAAAAAAAAAGCTGGAGAGGGTGAGAGAGAGAGAGAGAGAGAGAGAGTTGGAGGCGGGGGAGGACGACATTAGATAAAAAATAAAAGTAAAAAGGGTAAATAAACAGTTTCTTCTCAGTGTAGAAGACGAGGAGGAGGAGGAGGAGGAGGAGAAGGAGGAGGAGGAGGTCAAAGGTTATCCATGTAAGGTCGACAGGAAGAGGTGTGCGGCAAAAAAATTAGGTTGAAAAACTAGATAATATAAATCTGCTCAATCTGAACTATTATATTCTAACGAACTACACGAGAAAAGTTACCGGAAAAAAGTATAGGCTATGTATAGTTTGTGGCGCCTATATGAAGGGAAGGAAAAAAAAGGTATAGCATATTATAAGAGATTGTAGAGGGAAAATTAATTCATGCGATAATTACATTCAACAGGTCTAACATGTTAAAAATGAGAGAGAGAGAGAGAGAGAGAGAGAGAGAGAGAGAGAGAGAAAGAGTAGGTTGCTTTAAAATTAACGCAGTGGTGTGTAGCGCGAATCTTTGCAAGGTCATCAATATGAATAATTATTTTGATGGAGAGTGTGATTGATGTTGGTTATGATTAAGAGGGGATGGGATGGAGGCGAGGTTCAATTAATCATCTGGAAGTTGGCCGAGGTCAGCATAATAATTCACTGACCCATAATTAGTCTGCTTTCACAGGAAGGAACTGGGTTACTCACATTACTCTAATACAATGTCATGACTGAGTGAAATGCAATGAGAACTGTGAGGTAGGAGTGAGTCTCCTTGGTTACTATACTACTTTTTACTCTAACTTGGCCCAGATTTTCGTCTTTTTGCTGCCTATTTCACGTAGCTCAGCAACAAGACAGTGCTTCTGCTCTACATCCTTTCGAAAGCACTTCTTCGTGACTAGCATCCTATTCTAGTGTTAATCTGTTACAACTCAGAATTCAAGATAGATGTCAATTTTAGTTCAAGTTAAAATGAAAACAGATTAAACGCGTTCTAGTAACTCTTTTACCAGCCACAAAAACTCTTCTTAAACTTCCTCCTTGCCCCCTCAGTGAACGGGAACAAGTCTTGGAGTATATGCACGAGAATGACCACATGAAGAGACAGCTGGATTTACTGCAGTGAGTATTAAACAGACCTAATGTTTCTTTTACATGTTTTAATGTAAAGAGAATTATTATTATTATTA
Source organism: Coenobita brevimanus (assembly GCF_032717465.1). Classification (NCBI taxonomy): domain Eukaryota; kingdom Metazoa; phylum Arthropoda; class Malacostraca; order Decapoda; family Coenobitidae; genus Coenobita; species Coenobita brevimanus. The sequence goes on along the minus strand of NC_137004.1, from coordinate 39,291,800 downwards.
TTATTATTACTATTGTTGTTGCTGTTACTGTTGTCATTATAACTACTACTACTACTACTACTATCTCGCATCAGCAACTGTCAGTCATTTTTCCTTTTTTTTCCTTTTTCTAGCCTAAGTAACGGTGTCATTTTTTCCTCTCTCTTTCTCCTTTTTCTAATATCAGTAACTGTGCCATTTTGCGTCTCTGTTTTCCTTTCTAACATTTGGAAGTGTGTGTTATTTTTCCCCTATTTTTTTCCCTTATCTAGCATCAGAAAGTCGGTTAACTTTCCTCTCTTTCTAGCATTAGCATTGTCGGCCATTTTTCCTATATTCTGTTTTCCTTTCAAGCATCATTCCTCTCCTTTTCCCTCTCTAGCATCGGCAACTGTGGGTCATTTTTTCCCTCCTTTCTTTCCCTTTTCCAGCGACGCAAATAAACGGCTACAGGACACGAATGACAGTATGAGAGAGGCCATGGAGGGGGAACTGCGACGGTCCCCACTAGGCTCCAGAGCGTCATCCACTCGCTCCTCCTCGCTCCACAGGCACAAGGACCGAAAGAGGAGCAACAGGTAAGAGGGAGGAGGGGTGGGAGGGAGGGAGATACGGGAGGAAAGGATGGGGAGAGGGAGAGGGAGGAAAAAGGGGAGAATACAAGCCTCCTCCACATGCTCCTCACTCCAAAGGCATTAAAGCAGAAAGGGGAGCCACAGATGAGGGGAAGAAAAAATGGAGAAAGGGGAGTTAAAGTTACTGGGACAAGTGGTGCCTCAAAAAGTCTTACGACCCATACCATCAATGAAGTTACCTGGAACACATTGCTACTCTTAGGATAAAAGGAAGAGCTAGTTTAATATGGCGTAATTTGATTTATATGATCTTAATGAGGTGCGTCGACAATATTCACGTTAATCAAACCTTATGTGAACTAACCTCATCATTCCTGAGCTAACCTACCTTGATCCCCTCAGGTCTGGCTCTGTTTCCACCTGTGACACTAGGTAAGAGGCAGGTATATATGGAATGTGCATGATGATTCGCTGCTTCCTAACTGGGCTATAATCATCACAGCAATACACAATTTTTCTGTAATCGATTTAACAGTAGTAACGCTCTTCTCAACCTCTTTGGCAGTTTAAGTGGTAAACATAAAGGCATTACGGTATTGCAAATAATACTGGTTACAAATCGTGTCATGTAGCTACTTTCTGATGGTACTTTAATGTTATCTAATGTGAATCAAGTGCTTACTGTGTAAAACTTTGAATGTAAAACTGACACGGGCAAAATATACCAGTTCCCCTAAAAATACCTTCGTTTTCTCTCAGTCGATCCAGGTCTCCGCAAGTACCCGTTTTCTCTTCCTTGGACAGCGAGGGAGGACTCAAGTACGGCATCAGGCGCCTCATGGACGACCTCGGTATGGATCTTAACTTTACGCCTACACCGTATTCTTTATTATTCTTGTTATATCCAGGCAATTTTAATATGCCCAGGAGAGATTCTTCGAACAGGAGGGATAGGATATACGGTACTCTTCGAAAACGCCTTTGTTACAAGAAAAAAATATCATGATGTCGCTAGCAAACTTCATAAAATTGTCTGTTTTGGTTGGCGGAAAAATCAAAGTACAAAGGCACTAAAACAGGTTCCTTGTCCCCCAGCAGACTCCGGCCTATCCACCCTACCTGACCCCTGCCACGACCCCACACACCCACACGACGACCCAAGGCTGTCAGAACACGAAGGGCCCATGTCGGTAAGTAGATAGAGATAGATAGATAAATAGACTGACACATACACATATAAATAGATAGATGGATAGATAGATTGACAGACACACAGATAAATAGACAGATGGATAGGTGTACAGATAAACTTAGAGCTGTCCACCGTATCTGACCCCTGCCACAAACCCACAAGCCCATGTCGGTGAATAAAGGGAGATGGATGGATGGATGGATGGATGGATGGAGGGACGGATGGATGGATGGATGGAGGGAGGGAGGGACGGATGGATGGATCGATGGATGGATGGATGGATGGAGGGAGGGATGGATGGAGGGAGGGATGGATGGAGGGACGGATGGATGGATGGATGGATGGATGGATGGAGGGAGGGAGGGAGGGAGGGAGGGAGGGATGGAGGGAGGGACACAGGTATACAGACAAATAAGTAAACAGACAGACTGATAAATGATGGGTGAGTGGATGACTGGATGGATGGAAAGACAGATAGACAATACATACGATATATACACACACAGATAAAGACAGATAAACAAATAGGCGGATAAACAGTAGAACACAGATAGATAGACAGGCAGATAGATCATTCCACCTCTATTTCACCCCTTCAAGCAATAATTTCATCTCGCCCTCCAAACAGCTCGAGGAAGAACTGCTAAGTCTTGGCTCCCACTCCCCGCCCGAGACGCAGAGGGCGGAGGGGGACAACAGCAGCACCCCGCCCCTTGCCACGCCCACGCCCACGCCCCCGCCCATCCTGGAGGTGTCCACGCCCCCGCTAAGGCCCCGTCGCGTCGCACAGCTGGTTGGAGAAGACGTGGAGAGAAACGGAGGAAGGTAAAAAAAAAAAAAAAAAAAGTAGTAAGGGGCAGAGGAGACCGTAGCATTTGTTCCTCAGAGATTTATTTTCCATATTAGCCCTTTTTTATATATATATATATTTTTTTGAGGGGGGGGGCTGTCGATATTTTAGTTATATTGTTCACTCTACTGTAATGAAGTGTTTAGTAGCAATATGGGTTCAGACAACGTTTTAAATTCTGTATGAGAAAAAAAAGTATGAAAATTAATCTTGCACGCAACTGAACCCCAGGAGACATTATGATTACGATCCCAGAAGCTTTCCAAATATGCAAGAATTAACAAAAACAAAAAGACGCCACACACACACACACACACACACACACACACACACACACAAAAGAATTATCCTGAATATGGAGAATAGTCGAGGCTGAGATAAAAGCATGGAGTTTTGATATTAATGATAAAAGATAATAAAATCACCAGGAGATAGTGAAAGTAATATAAAAGGGCTGAAAATACGGTCGTGGCAAACTGAGTAAGACGGAAAAGGACAGAAGATGAAAGATAAAGACCGGAATAATATTTTGAAATGGATGATGGGTGAATAAAGTTGTCTAGTAGCTGTAAAAATAAACCAAAAACGTCACTGTACAGAAAAGAATGAAAATATGGCCAAGAAAATTGGGGAAAACGAAGAAAAGTGCGAAGCTGAAAGATAAAGAATGGGGTTTTGAAATGGATGGAAAGAGTTCCGAATGAGGATGGATGGAGAGCCAGAAGCGATGTTTGGTGCGGCGAAGATGGAGTGGAAGTTTGTGGAGAGGAAGACGGATGAAATATTTGTCAGGATGAAAAAGAGTGCACAGAAGGATGGACTGAGAAGAGAAGAGAAGAGAAAGGGGGATAGCGGAGAGGAAGATGGATGAAATATTCGCCATGATGAAAGGGAGTGCATAGAAGGATGGACTGAGAAGAGAAGAGAAGAGGAAAGGGGATTTGTGAAGAGGAAGATGGACGGATGAAACACTTGTCAAAATGAAGCAGTACGTTACACAGGATGAAATGACGAGAAGAGAAGAGAAGAGAAGAGGGATTTGTGAAGACAAAAACTGTACTGAGAATGAAGTAAAAAAGTAAAAGTAGACGGAGGCAGTGAAACATACTGATGAAAGGAGGTGCACAGATGAATTGCCTGGGTTAGGAAAAAGACGAGAAAAGAAAGGGGGGATCTGTGAAGAGAAAAGGTATAGAGAGAAATGGTGTATATGAGTAGTGATGAAATGGGGAAAGAGAGAAGATGAAAGGGTTTACAGAGAAGGATGGACGGAGTAAGTGGCAGAAGAACTGATGAAAAGTGGAGAAAGTAAATGATGAAGAAAGTAGTGAAACATGATGATGAAAGAATGTGCGCAAAAGGATGGGCAGGTAAGTAAAAATGAAGAAAAGCAAGCAATAAGGAGGATCTGTGGCGAAAACTGGAGCATGAATGAATGGTGAAAGGGGAAAAAAAAAAAAAAAAAAAAAAAAGACAGATGGGGTTACACGGAAGGATGAACCGAGTAAGGAGAAGACAAGAAGAAGATATATGGAAGAAGTATATATTTATGGCGAGCAAAGCGGTGTTGGCAGGATGCAGAGAAAAGAGAAGGGGTATTGAAGAAGAGAGTGGTGAAATGATATGGTGGAAGACGAACTGAGTATGAGAAGAAAATGGTCCGAGGAAAGATGGGTTGTACTAAAGAAAAGGGAAATGAGGAAGACTGATGAAAATGGTTAGAAGATTAATGAAACTAATGCCATGATGAAAAGGGATGCCCAAATGGATTGATCAAAGTAAGGAAAAGAAAACTGAATGAGGGTTCGAGGACACAGATTAAAGAAAATTGTGTGGGAAAAAAAAAAAGAGAGAGGAATGGAAAAGGATGTTAAGAGATGTATAAATAGCAAAAGGAGACAGAAGTTCGAAGCTGGGCAAATGAAAGAAAATTAGATTTAAAAAAGTGAGGGTCGTCGATCAAAAGAAAGCAACTAAAGGCTGTACAAATGCGGAGAGAGGCGAAGAGAGAAATGGATTAAACATGAAATAGAGAGCAAAGGGGTGATAAAAATCAGAGAAAAAAAGACGAACTCTAAAGATGAATTAGTCTGGTAAATGAACGGTCTCCTGAAGGCCTATCTTTCAAAGGTAAACTGACACGGGATTAGAAAGAACGTAAGGTAGATATAAAGCACAGATGGTGATAGATAAACTGGTGACAGTAAAGATACGGTGTAAATTTTTCTTTTTATTGCGGACGAGCGCTGACTGAAACTGACTACCCCTTACCAGCTTAAATCCAGTGACGTAATTTTTTTCTTTTCATTTTTTGTTACGTCCAGACGATTTCATTCAGCTTCAGGGATATATTATGTTGTGATGGGGTTTTTAAGGCTATAATTAACCCCTTAAGTTTGAAAAATTTCTCCTCAGATGAATGTAATCAAGAAATAGTGAAGAAAAAAAAAAGTAAGATACAGGACTAAAGAGATTAAATCTCATGGCAATCAGTAGGGCACGAACCCACTCCAGAGCGTCTCACGAACCTCGTCTCCCCTCCATGTCTCCGGCCACTTCATCCCCCTCCAAACTTCTCACCCTCTCCGTCGCCCTCTTCTCTCTTCCTCTCAGAACTCTACCCTGCCGTACTTCACCCCTTGAAAATTTTACACAATCTCTGCTTTTCTACTCCCATTTTTCTTTTCATTTTTAATTATTTTGTATCACAGTGTCTCTACAACACAATTCACTTATTTTGTCTTTAGTCACTGTTCCTCCTCCTCCTCCTCCTCATCATCATCATCACCAATCCTCTTCCTCGTCCTCCTCCTCTTCCGCGTGTTCTGTTTAGTACCGGTACTAATTAACTTAGTCTTCCTTCTCTATCAGCGTTATTTAGCTCTTTACCTTCCAGTCTCTCTCTTGCTTTCCCCTTCCCTTACCTCACCCTATCCTATCCCTCCCTCATCTTTATTCATTTTTCATTATTTATCCTCTTCCTTTCCCTACCCAAACTATTCACTTATTCTGTTTACTTTTACTCTTTCATGTCTTCAGATTCCCTTCCTGCCTTCAGGTTCTCTTCTTTAAATGAATATTAATATTTTCATATCAGCCTCTGTTTCTCCGCCTCTTTTGATTTTCGTTATATTTCTTTTTTATTTCCTTTTTCTTTCCTTAAAAAGAACAAAAAGTGAACACGCGCCATCGTAAAGAAGCTATAACATCTTTCTATTTCGTCACCCTTCATCATATTTTTCCCGATATTTCCCCTCCGTCAGCCAAGCCCAGCAGGTTATAAATTATGCAGCGCGTATCTTCGTCGGTCCCACATTTTCCCTTGCTCATCTCTCCCCGCTTCATTTCTGATTTCTATTTCTGGCAGCAAGATTGAAAAGTTTTCCCTGTGCAACATGTTATCCTTCGCGTGGTTATTTTCCTTTTTATAGTTCTTAGCCCTAGTTTATTAATTTTGTTTACATAATTACGGTACCTCTTGTTATAATAAGGTCTTTGTCTTTCTCATATGGGTAATCATTAATATCCAAAGGTAGAAACGGAACCATGATGTCGCTAAAATGTACGCTAACACATACCATATGGTCATAACTTCTTCACAGCAACTAAGTTATCTAAGAAAACTCATATCTGTATTATGCATTATTATTCATGTGTGTTTTTCAGCATGCAGCCTATCCCTTATCGCAACACCAGTACTCAAACATAACCACCCACTTCTAATTTTCGTCATTCCTTTCCCCCACCCCTCCCCAGCCCCCAGCACCTCCCTCACGGCTACGTAGGCTCGCGGTCCTTGGGCTACGAAGCACTGGGCCCTCCTGAACGCACGTACAAGGTGGTATTCGCCGGAGACGCTGCTGTGGGCAAGAGTACCTTCATCGTGAGGCTGTGTAAGGGATGCTTCGTCACCAACATCGCCTCCACGCTCGGTAAGAAGGACGCCAGAAAACACAATGACTTTAAGACACAGGCAGACAAACAGCAAAAGGCTCTGCTCAATATCTAAAGCTGGAAAAAGTAGTTACAACACAGAGAGAATAAACTAGAAAATACCTGCTCGTAGTGACAGGCTCTGAATACAAGAAATGGACTGAAACTGCTGGAGTGGATAGGCTATTGGGCACATACACTTGAGACGACGGTGTGGGTGTAGCGAAATTGACGACCGATACCTGAGCAAGTGTGATGAAGCAGTGAATGTCAATGATGGTGTGGGCGGACGGGGAAAAGCAAGGAATGAAGTCTGCTGAAGATGAATAATGTATGCAAAAGCTGAAGGAATATGGATGAGATGGCGTGTGTGTGTGTGTGTGTGTGTGTGTGTGTGTGTGTGTGTTTCCCAAAGGACTACGGATATCTGAGCACACGTAATGATCCGAAAGTCAATCGTAGTGTGGGCGGAGGAGGAATAAGAAGAAATGATGTATACTAAACACGTCCATAAATACAGATGAAATGGGCAATAATATGACTTTCCCTGGATTTAATACCTTCACATTTTTATTACATAAGCTTTTACTTAGTGTTAACAGATCTACTATAGTCGTTTCACCTTAACTTGGCCTATATCTTCTTATTCTTTTCCAGCTTATTTCACGTTGCAGAATAAGACAATACCGTGCCATATTCTTTCCACCCCACTTCTTCGTGACTTGCATCATATTCTTGCGCTGAGACCTTGTTACAACTAAGTATTCAAGATGGAGAGATGGCAATTTTAGGCCAAGTTAGAATAAAACAGGTATAGTTTCGCCAAATATTAGACCCATATATATAGTACCTACCTATACTGAATACTAGTACGAAAAATCCTACTAGAACCACCAACACATCTTGTAAATTTTCCACGATAACGAAGACAATAAATAATAATAATAATAATAACAATAATAATAATAATAATATGAATGCGATTACGAATATGCCTGTACTAAATCAAAATAAGCTTCTATACAGTTACAAATTCCCCCAAACAATACTGAATAATATTACTGCGTGTGTTGCATCGCGTCGGCAGTCCGTTCCCTCATTCCCCTGTTTATGGGGCCCGGGAAGCGAGAGTTTTATCTTCCATGACGGCAGGTTAGCTTCCGATACTGACAACTGTGTGGGTGTGTGGATGGGAGCTGGTGTGTGTGTGTGTGTGTGTGTGTGTGTGTGTGTGTGTGAGAGAGAGAGAGGGGGGGGGAGGGGGGTTCAGTCTCCTCTGTTCGAGCAAATCTAAGCGAGTCGTAAGCTCAGCATCACGAGTCGTAAGCTCAGAATCTCGAGTCGTAAGCTCAGCATCCAACGCGTCACTTCGCTGTTTTCCACATCATTTACTGTATTCCTCTTTTCCTACCATTCCTTTCTCTCATCACGCGCTCAGTGAATCTCCCCTCAACCAAATAATCTCATCGCACAAATAGTAATAATAATAATAATAATAATAATAAGTGAAAAATAACAGGCAACAACGCGTCAAGCCTACTGAGTGGCCGCGCTATGCTCTCCACTGCTCTCAAACCACGTGTCGGCTTTCGTAAGTAGAAAAATCCGACAATCTAATTACATCCAACTCAATTTCAGTATTATCGCAACTATTTTACCTGTTTTCTTACCCACATATCCGAACTGAGAATGTAATAGCTATATATCTGAATAATAATGAATTTAAAGAGACAAGCCTTCTACGTGGTCACGCTTGTTGAGTGGCCCGTGCTCTTAGGCACACTCCGATCCACCGGCATCCCAAACAATACACGACATTTAATTGCATACACCGTATATCGTCCTTTGTTTATCACTCAATTCCGCTGATACTTGGATATTATTAACAGCCATATAATAAACTTCTAAGCTTTGTAAAAGTATAGTAAATGAATGCGCAGTAAAGATGTAGATATGCGGTGTCTCACGGGATAACCTAGCACTCCGAAACAACACGCACTGCAGGGATGCTCAAACGCATTTACGATCAATTCCATCTCGCTGCTAAGGTTTAAATTTACGGTGGGGACAAAGAAGAGTTCAGAAAAGTGCCAAGGTTTTTATACTGCAAAGCAGGGTTGTAATGCGAGATGCAGGTGACCGTCAGTTTGAGCATCCTCGCCCAGACGACATGGCATAAACACTTTACTAACCTTATTTCGCCATCCTGTTGGTTAATATTCACTCATCTCGCTGTATATACTTCCTAGCACTTCAGCAGATATTCACGGTATTAATTTTCTAAGCGCATACGCCCAAATTTCCACGTAAAATCGGAACGCATTACGCGCATATAGCACAACGGTCACTCGCGCATCCTCACTCATCGACACATAAAAACACACTGGCGATAGCATCATGCGCGAGGCGGGGCTTAATCTGTGACGTCATGTTATGCATAGACAATCTCGGTGTTGTGTCGGTCTGCTTTGTCTCTTTAAAAACACGTGTAATTTAAATGACTTAAATACTCACAGTGTTTTCTTTACTGTGTAAATGTTTACATCGCGGAGTCATTTAATACAACAATATTTCAATCTCTTTTAATCCCAAACCACTTCATCCTTTGACTCAGCTCGAATTCTCATTGTATCTAGTCCATTATGTATATTGGGATTATGTTTACTGAACTTTCATTTCACCAAAACACCGGTGAAGATGCATATTAATCTACACTAACTTTATTCGCGGTGGAGTATAAGCTATGGACAACAGGAATGCCCATCTTAAAGTATTGCTTCGAGACTTCTGACGCTGACAGGAACATCTTAAACACGGACTGCAGTGTTACCATACCTCCCCTACCCTGTTGTCCCTCTCCCTGTGTCCAAGAGAGAGAGAGAGGGAGAGAGATTGGACCAATAATGACGACACTTCTACGGCATGCATCCCATCCTCAATGCTGGTGAGGGAAGCCTTCACGCATTGCACCAATATAATCGAGCGGCTAATCTCTCCGGGTATACGGGTGTACTTCATCTCCCTCCCTGCCCCCGAAAGGAGGATGGTGGACTGTTAAAAAAGGGCAACTTCCGTCTGCAGTTCACTAGGTTCACGTTTCAGATGAACTTAGGGCTACAAAAACAACTTTCTCTCTCTCTCTCTCTCTCTCTCTCTCTCTCTCTCTCTCTCTCTTGTGTTATCCCATTTATGTTGTGATGCCTTGCATTATTGTGTTCTTTGGTCAACGATAATAATTTCATCCCACACTTGCCAATTTGTAAATACTCACAATATTTTTACTCATACCTGATTGGCCTTCATTTATATCGTTCTCCAGAGTGTTGGGGCTTGTACTGAATACTACTACTACTACTACTACTAATACTAATACTAATAATAATAATTATCGGTTTATTTACTCTAGCACATTGGATGACATAAGTACTGTACACATTACTTAGATAAATATGAATGCATGTGCACAAGTTAGCTCTCTCTCTCTCTCTCTCTCTCTAATATCCCTTATCTTGCAGGTGTGGACTACAAGGTGAAGACACTTTGTGTAGACGAGAAGAACATTGCAATACAGCTTTGGGACACGGCAGGTAAGTTCCCCGTCACCTTATGATTCCCTCCCCCCACCCTTTCCTTCCCCCTCCCACTCCCTCCCCTCTCCCGTGCTGTTGCGAGAAGGGCCCGTATTCTCGTCGGGTAAGGTAGCTCCCTAACACCCTTTCCTTAGCGATTTATTTCTGGATATGGCTGGTTAATAACTTTTTGTACCTAATTCATGCAGAGAATGGCGATGTTAGAAGGATTTATACAACATCATAGGATAGAAAGGTGTAATAAGCAAAATAAATCGTTGAAGAAAAGGTGTTAGGGAGTTTCCTTACCCTTTATTCCGGTATATAGCATGTTGATATTCACTTATACAGTATCTTATTCTTGCAATCTATAGGGAGGTTGCAAAAGTCAAAAATTTCACACAACAGTAATACGAGTCATAATGTGTAAAATAAATCGTTAAAGAAGAAGCGCAAGGTCTTGTGCCGTATTCTTAGTGCCTTTGGAGATTTCTTAACAGTTTCTTAGCGATTTATTATTCTTGGCGATTTATTTCTTAGCGATTTATTTTTCTTACTGATTTATTTTTAACACTGGACTTCAGTATTGTATTTTAAGTTACTGACGGAGCCCATGTAAATATTAAAACAAAATAATAAGAAACTGTTAAGGTGTATGTACAAAATGAATCACTGAGGAAAAGGTGTTAAGAATTCTTCAATGTCACCCACGCTACGGTCTCCCCTCTCCTCCTCCTGACCTGACCCTCCTTAACCCCAGGTCAAGAGAGGTTCCGGTCGATCACCAAGACGTACTTCCGGCGAGCTGACGGTGTGCTGCTCCTTTACGACGTGACCAGCGAGCGATCCTTCCTCAACGTCAGGCAGTGGATCCAGAGCATTGATGTGAGTGTGAATAGGCAGTGGAGAGGTGGAGCTGGGTGGAGGAGGAATAGGTGGTGGGGAGGTGGAGTTGAGTGAGGGAGGGATAAGTGTTAGAGAGGTGGAGTAGGGTGGGTGGTTGAGAGGTGGAGTTTGGTGGGTGCAGGAGGGACAGGTGGTTGAGAGAGGGAGTCAGGTGGGTGGGGGAGGGATAGGTGGTTAAGATGGAGTCAGGTGGGTGGGGGAGGGATAGGTGATTGAGAGATGTAGTCGGGTGGAGGAGGGACAGGTGGTTGAGAGGTGGAGTCTGGTGGGTGGGGGATAGATAGGTGGTTGAGAGGTGGAGTCGGCGGGATGTGTGGATCATTGTTACTTCCTTGAGTATATTCTTTCCCCTCCACATTTTCGGGATATTTGGGAATCTCATACTGGTCGTTGTATTGATAAAAGCAATGTGTTTAATGCATATTGTGTGCTAATGGCAGAGACCCTGAATTTCATCATCATCATCATCACCATTATCATCATCATTATCATCATCATCATCATCATCATCATCGTCAATTCGGCTCTTTTTCACACCCACAAATTAGGTAAGGCGGGGTCCAGAAAACAAGGGGAAAAAACATGATTATGGGAAGTCTAACCAACAGCTTGTCAAATAAAATGGACCCCTTGCTCATTTACTCACCATTCCAGTTCCTCATTCCAGCTCCTATTCCAGCCCTTATTCCCATTCCAGGAGGCGTGTGAGGGTCGTGTTCCGGTAGTGCTGTGCGGGAACAAGGTGGATTTGAGGGTGGAGGGTGGAGGGGTGACCAGCGAGGCGGGGCAGAGGCTGGCTAGAGACACTGGCGCGAGCTTCTTGGAGACATCGTGCAAGACGGGGACGGGAGTGGTGGATGCTTTGGTGCAGCTGGCAAGGTGAGAGAAATACAGAGGTAGACAGGTGGACGGAAATATAGAGACAGACAGGTGAAGGGAATTATGCGAGGATGGATAGAAAGAGGTGTACGGAAAGCAAATCCTTAAGTAAAGAGAATAATTGTAATCATTCCAGTAATTATTTGTGTTTACTTCCTGATACTCTAAAATCACACACAGGTCCATGGTTTTTATCCTTAGTTTAGCATTAGGTATATTATAATCTCTCTCCTATCCTCCTCAGCAAATTCTCACCCTTTTATACATATTTCTTGATATCCTAAAATCACACTCAAATCGCAGTTCCAAAGCTCTTAGTGGGATTTTAGACACAGTAAAATCTCTCTAATCGTAGTTCCCAAATTAATCCCCTCTTTTAGTCTATCTACAAATATCCTCAAATCACCCTAGTCCTGATTCATGAGTATTCCTTCTTAGTTTCTATCTGGTTATCCACAAACGTCTCCCAAGTCTCCAATTTCTCTTTTCCTCCTCCTTTCCTTTCCTCCGGGCTCTGCTACTTTCTCTGTGGACCACGTAATGTATACCCCCACTATCTAAAACCCCAAGATATATGCTGGCTTTAAATCGTTCACTCCAGCAGCACCACCCTCCTCCTCCCCAACCCAGTCCTATTTCTACTCTGGCCTCGTTTCTTTGCTTACATGAAGCCTGGGAAATTCTCCAGCACTCATCTTCACTAACACACAGTTCCAAAATTCAATAATGCGCAAATTCGGTATCTGAAATCCCGAGGTGTGTGTGTGTGTGTGTGTGTGTGTGTGTGTGTGTGTGTGTGTGTGTGTGTGTGTGTGTGTGTGTGTGTGTGTGTGTGTGTGTGTGTGTGTGTGTGTGTGTGTGTGTGTGTGTGTGTCAAATTTTCACTCCAAGTTTTTTACCCCACAATCTCATTCCCACTGGAGTCTCGCCTCTGTTTTCATCCCGCCCCTGAAACCCTCCAACACCCAATTCAGGCGGGTCTCCCAAATCCCTCCCCTCCTCTCGAGAAATCCGCCGCCCTCCAAACCTCGTTATCTGAAGTCTTCTCCCCCGACAGACAAATGGTGACAACAGAGGACGTGGAGGTGCAGTCTTCGGCCCTCAGGGTGTGCGCCTCAGACCAAAGAAGATCCTGCTGTGGTAGTAAAAAGGACTTGTGAGGCGCTGAGAGGAGGACAGCCGGCGGACGGAGGAGATAAGGACGGGAGGAAGCATAGGGGAAATGGAGGAAGACGAGGAGAGGAGAAGGAAGAAAATAAGAAAAAAGAGGAAAGCATGAAGACTAGAAAGGCGAAATGAGCGATTAAGGAAGAAGGAAGAATAAGGGGAAAATAGAGGAAGGTGAGGAGAAGGGGAAAAAAAAAGGAAAGAGGGGCAAGAAAAGAAGGATGGAAGGAGAAACGAGGAAGTATAGGGTAAAATGGAGGAAGGCGAAGGTAGGAGAAGCAAGAGATAATGACGACAGAAGGAGAACAGGAGAAAATGCAAGGGGACAAGGAGAGGAGAATACGGAAAAAAAAAAAATATGGGAAGGAGAGGAGGCCAGAGCGACGGAAGGAAGAGATAAGGATAGGAGGAAGTACAGGAGAAAATAGAGAAAGACGAGAAGACGACAGAAAGTAAAAGAGAAGATACAGAAAAGACAGAGGCAAAAGAAAAAAGCTCAAGGAAGTAAAAGAGAATATACAGGGAGACGAGGAAAGCAAAAAGAAAAAGATAAGAAAAAGAGAAGGAAGTATACGGGAAAATGAAGAAAGAAGAGGAGGCGGAGGGAGGAGCTAAGAAAAACAAGGACGTGTAGAGAAAAATACAAGAAAGAAGGCAAGAAACATGGCAGAAAGTGAGAAGGAAGTGAAGAAGTAAAGGAGAAATTAAAGAAATACGAAGAAAGGAGTCGGTTGAAGGAAGAGGTAAGAACAAGGAAGGAAGTGTTGAAGTAAAAGTAGAAAGGCAAGGAAAACAGAAGGACGGAGAAAAGGCCAAGAAAACGAGGGGGAAAAAAAAGGTGAGGAGAAGGGAAGGTGGGAATGAAGTCGACTTGGGAGGGATGTGGAGAAAGAGCAAAGACGAGAGGGAAAATAGAGGAAGATACTAGAATACAAAGGAGAAAGAAACCTGGCCAGGAAGACGAAAGTAAAAGTGATGCTTCAGCTTACGTCGAATCTCAAAAAAATAAATAAATAAAAAGAGAGAAAGGAAAATAGAAATAACAAAGTATAGAGGGAGTCACACACGAATCCTCTTCACACACACATACACACACACACACACACACACACACACACACACACACACACACACACACACACACACACAGAAGGCTGTCTCTCGTGGCATTAGGCTGGAAAAACTAGCCATGAAGAACAGCCATAAGAACTTGGTAATCGCAGCTGTGTTCAGACGGTAATGTTAAGGCAGTTTATATGCCGTAAAATCACACAGTGTATATACAGTGCTTGCTTTTTTCTTCCTTCCATATTTTTTCATAATAAAGTACAGGGTAGTCCTTATAAAGCGCTCCCCTCCACTCGGCCAGGTGCTTTCTCGTGTTTAGCAGGAACGTCTTAGTCAGCGTCATCACTGTCTACCTTGCATCATTTATTCCTCTGATGCACTGCCGCACCCACACCACCAGGCCAGATGGCAATTTTAGGCCAAGTTAAAGTAAAAGAAGTACACCAAGCTATTTTATCCAGCCTAAAAGACCCCCCTAGGGACAGAAAATTTAGTGATGGTTGTATCTAAACCCCTCCAGCTAGAAAAATCTCTCCTCAGCTGAATAAAACCGTCTGGAGAGAGCAAGAGTGGAATCTTTAAAAACACATTCTCGGGTGAAGGGGTTGACTTAAGACCCACCGCAATCTCATAGTAAAAATATCATAGTGCACTTCTTCGTGACTAGGATTTTTTAAGCATATTTCATTTACCTCAGTTTTATTTCCTTTTTTGTATTTTAGGCGGCAAAGGCTTCGTCAAACCTCTTGCTTAGCGATTTATTCCGTATTTTGCACCTCATTATCTTCTTTTTTCTTTTTTAATTGATAGGGAAATCTTACTATCAAAATCATAGTATAAAAAAAAAATCTTCGTATCAAAGTGACATTAGCAGCAGAGAAGAGAAAGTTAAAGTGCAATATATATAAATAAATCGCTGAGGAGGAGGTCTTGCGTAGCCTCTTCTGCTATTTACATCCCTTCCTCTTCAGTCCTCTCATACGTGTGCTGTCTGTACTGGAACAAAAACACACACACTCATGAACAAGGCACAGTTCTGAAAAGCTTTGTGTTGTTTTGAAATACAGTGTGTCTTATTTTCGATCCACTGTTTACTTCTTCCTGTCTCTCGATCCACCTCGCTCCCATTTAGGACTGTAGTGGGAGAGTGGGTTGTTGCTGTTGTTATTATTATTATTATTTTCCCTCCCAACCCCATGTATGTGCGGGGAAGTGGGTTAGGATGATGATGATGATGATGATGATGATGATGATGATGATGATGATGACGTGATGATGATGATGATGATGATCATCATCATCATCATCATCATCATCATTATCCGGACCTAATAATAATAATAATGATAATAATGATCCCTCTCACTCCATGCATAGGCGTGAAAGTGGACTACGATGATGATGATGATGATATGATAATGATGATGATGACTATTGTACTCATGGCAGGGAAAATGATAAGAATGAGAGACGGGGAGATAAGAGCATTTCACCTAGCGTATTTAGCGTTGGTGCTGGAGAGGGGCGCCTTCACGTGGTGGCACTGATGTAACAGGGCGGTGGATCTTCCAGGTTATGCAAACGTCCCTCAACTTCCTCCCTATCCCCCGAAAGAAGGATGGTGAGCTGTAGGAAAAAGATCACCGTCAGCCTGCAGTCCACTGGGTTCACGTTCAGATGAGCCTGGGGTTCAAACTACCATACTCCTTTCATCTTAACCTGGTCCAAATTTTCGTCCTTTTGCGCTCACATAGCTCACTGGCAGAAAAAGACAGTACTATGGCTCTGCATTCTTGCCACAGCACTTCTTCGTGACTAGCACCATATTCTGGCGTTCATCTATTGCTACAACTCTACATTCAAGATGGAGAGATGACAATTTTAGGCCAAGTCAGAGTAAAAGGATTATAGTACTGCCGTGGCTGTGGGTGCAAGAATCGACCTGACACAGCCTCCCTCCTGAAACCCCTCTGAAACACCCCCCTGAAACCCCTCCCCTGAAACACTCCCCCTAAAATCCCCCCCATCCCCTGCTCTCATGGCCCCCTAAGCTGTGAGAACCATAAGTAGCCATTTCCTTAAATTGGAAGTCGTTTTAAGGAAGCTGCCCCTGACACTGATCACTAACACTATTACGGGGGTGAAACTCTTTTACTGCAGAGAAAACGGGATTATTCATGTTACTTAATGTCTGTCTATCTGTTTATCTATCTATCTATATATCTATTTCTTTGTCTATCTACAGTATCTGTCTCACTAACACTATTACCGAGGTGAAACTCTTTTACTGGGGAGAAAATGTTTCAAGTCTCTCTTCTAGTTTTTGAGTAAACCTGCTGAGAGACAAGCAAACTAACAAAAATCTGTCCCAAAAGTTAGTGGATTGTTCCCTGGGACATGGGCTAGCTACCCACTAAATTTGGTCCAAATCTCTCTTTTAGTTTTTGAGTAATCCTGATAACAGACAAACACACAAACAAACAAACAGGAGTGAACACAAACTCTCCTTGTTGGAAAGAATAAACGAATAAGTAAAATCACCACTAAAGATCACCAAAATAGTCATGTACCAGAAATCAGAAATAAAAATAAATCAATAAATGAAGAATCATATATATATATATATATATATATATATATATATATATATATATAAAGACAACAGTAGAAATTTAATAGCCAAAAGCTTCTTATGTTCTTTTTTACCCTGACTTTTTCGCGATGGAGAAATGCTTTTGTTGTGGAGAGAGAAGGCAAGCCAATTTGGTGGGGTAGAGTGGGGCAGGGTCTCTCTCTCTCTCTCTCTCTCTCTCTCTCTCTCTCTCTCTCTCTCTCTCTCTCTGGATTTCTATATAATCCTGAAACTTATGACAAGTTTCATACAATCGTCTGAAACTTTTCGACCTGTTCTTCAATGAAAATGACTCATAAAAAATATCCGGTAACTACGACTTCAATTATTTAAAAATATGAAGAAAGAAAAGAGAAAAAGAGAAAAAACAAGAAAATGAAAAAGAAAAGACAAAACAGAAAAAAAAAGAGAAACTGGAAAACAGAAAAATGAAAGAAAATGAAAAAGAACAGAAAAAAGAAAAGCAAAACACACCCATAACATCGCTAAATTGCGCCCCCTAAAAAAGAAACAATAATAATGATGATAATAATAATAATAATAATAATAATAATAAAAAGGAAAATATGACTGAGCAATTTTACCAAGCAGTACAGCCAGCCCATTTGGGAGATCACACGGGCTTATCCAGTGTGATGAAATGTTTTTAGTAAATTTAACTCCGTGTTTGGACGTAGCGGCTTCAAAATTAGGGTATATTATCATGAGGAGATTCACTAGGATTCACTGATAATGGGACTTTTTTTTCCTCAGTCCAATGTCATAGTTCTTATTGTATTTATTTTTTTTTTTTTTAGTACAGTAAATGAAAAGAGGAAGAAAAACAAATTAAATATGGAAAAAAGAAATCCATGTCGACTACAGAAGTTCTTCATCTGTAACAGTTTATTCTCTCTCTCTCTCTCTCTCTCTCCACACGGCGATATATTTGTCATACTTTTTCTCTCCCGTCAGGACTGTGAGGCAGCCTAGATTTCCCCCGTGCCCTCTTCGGCGTCATGTCACTTTTCGGCACTCTCTTTGGTGCCTTGGGTCCCCCCCTTGTTCCCAGCCAAAATTTCGACTTTCTCTTCCTCCAGTAACTTCTTCCAAATGTTCTACTTTCTCTTTTCCTCTCGTAGCTAATTTTACGCCTTATTTTATCATTGTGTTCTCTCTGTTTCATCGGATCTTAAGCGCTTTGTCTCTCTCTGCTTTCTCTTCTTAGCTTTCATTTTATTTACTACTGCTAACTTCTTTATTTTTTTCCTTTTGTTATCGGTGTCACTTTACTCAGCTTTCGTTTGTTATTTTTTTTCAGCTATTGCAGTCCTAAATTCCTGCTTCCTGTATAAATGTGTGTGTGTGTGTGTGTGTGTGTGTGTGTGTACCTAGATTAACCACTGCTTTGGCCATATTTTCTTATCTAATATCTTTCCAACTTTCTTTCGCTTCTCATGTCCATTAGTGTTTGTTGAGATAGGCTATTTATTTTTTACGTTTTTTCTTTTCCTCTTATTTCCTGTTTCTTCTTCGGCATTTCTTTACACATTTTCCTTTGCTGCTCGGGCCCTGTGTTTCCCATTCAAAATATCTGATCTTCTTCCTCTTACTCCTCTCTTTCTTTTTCTTCCATCTTTTCTGTCATTTTTTTATTGCTCTTCTTTCCACTTCAGGTTGCTCTACACTGGACAAGCCTAATTGATTCCTATAACCCAGGAAACCATTTACTACGTTGGGTGGTAACCATAATACCAAATAATGGGATGATATGGGGCCTACCAAGGTGCCCCTGATAACTGGGTGGAGAGGCGCAAATGCGGCGTCTCTCCGGGAACCAAACTTCTACACTTCCCCGCGTCTCGCCACAGGGAGGCGCTGTCTACCGTAAGGGAACATTGGCTCACTGCACGGGGTGGTTCCACAGGAGCGACTGCTTGCTTACGGTTAATGGGTCTGATCAAACTAACAGACTGGGAGTACTCAACAACAATGGCTGTAATTACGTGGATATATCGCAGAACAAAAACCATTATTAAAAAGCGAATTTAAAAAAGAGAGAAAAATAACCTGAATGCAAACTGAATATGCAAGGCGGGAGGGGGTGAGATAGGAGATTGAGGTCACTGCAGAAAAGAAACCCTGGCAGAGTGAAGGTAAGGAAACGGGGGCGGGAGAAACACGAGAAGCAAGTCAAGGCGTGAGGAGGGAGGGCTGCGGCAGTGGAGGGATCGAAGCTGCCTGTTCCGCACGCTGGGAGACTCAGCAAGGTGTGGCCTGAGGGTGTTGGGAAGACTGAGAGTGTAGAAGCAGGTAAAGGTGTGTTAGATGTCGGAAAGGTTAAAGGTCAGCCTAAATCAAGACCTTTCTCAGACACAGGGCCTTGTTGTGAAAACCAAGACCGCGAAAGTGGGAGAAAACCCCTGATTTCTGAAAGTTTTTTATGTAACAAATGTAATTTTTTAGACGTGGTCCGCTTGCATCCCACATTACAGATAATAATAATAATAATAATAATAATAATAATAATAATAATAATAATAATAGTAAAAGCCACCACCTTGCCTATAATCCTTCCCAACAAAATGGCTCGGTCTCCATGTGATTGATAGCCAGGCGGTAAATAGTAATACATCAAAATCACAACACGCTCCCTAACACCTCTTCCTTGACGATTTATTTTTGGATACGGACGGTTATACATCTATCTGTATCTGTCTATCTATGAATCAATCTATATTTTTCTACCTGTCTATCTATCTATCTATTTATAACATCTAAGTTAAAAAAAAAAAAATGTGCAATTCAGAAAGCAATTAATTCCAATGAAACTTCCTCTCTTTCATCACGCTGGTTTGCACAATTACATAATATTTGATTTCATAATTACTAAAATATTTTCCAATTTTCTGTGTGCAGTTTCCGTAATAAAATGCTTTGTTTCCAGATATATCGAGCTTAATGTACTTTAATTTCAGATTCTTTCGTTCACATATAAAACTTCCGGTACGATGTAAGATTTTCTATTATTATTGTTGTTGTTAATGGCTTATGGAAAGTTGGTCATGCACTTAGCTTTTAGAGAGAGAGAGAGAGAGAGAGAGAGAGAATGAATTGTCTCAAAGGAAAATTCTTTTATGATTAATGCCACACCAGGAAGTCATAAAAATATCGAGAAGGATTTACTTTCCAACACACACACACACACACACACACACACACAGAAAAAATACTGAAGGAAAATGCCACTGTGCTAAAAAAAAAAAAAGGCAATATCTGAGAAATTTACGCTCAAAATCGATACGTAAAGAACTTCGTGTGACAGGGAAGTGAAGGCGGAAGTGATCGCTAACCACAATGCTCGTTCATTGTGACACGTGGACTGGTGCGGCTAATCCTTTCAGTTCGATGACCCCCTCCCCACACACACACACACACACACACACACACACACACACACACACACACACACACACAATCTCCCTCCTTCCCTCCCTCCCTCACTCACTCACACATTCGCAGCCACCCAAAGTCCATATCAAAAACATTACAGACGCAACACAACACATTCACAAAACACAACACGCAACACAGCTACAATAAACACAAATTAATTCCACAAAGTACTATACAATTACACTAACACAACTATAAAGAACATTACACAAAAACACAATTGCTCAACATGTACACCTCAGCACTCGCAACACACCTACACAGCATGTACACTGCAACACACCTTCATCATAGTGTGTGTGTGTGTGTGTGTGTGTGTGTGTGGATAAAGTCAGTCACACATACACGACGCTCCGAACGTGACTGGAATATTATGTTTTTTATTCTCTCTCTCTCTCTCTCTCTCAGGCACGTCGGGAAGAATTTAACTTAGGCTTATGTATTCTACGAGCAATGTGCTAAACTCTTAAAAAAAAAAAGCCAAAAAATACTGAGATAAAACAACGCGTTAAGATAAAGACCCGGAGTAAATGGAAAAAACACCAGGAAAAGCACACACACACACACACACACACACACACACACACACACACACATCTTTGTCTCAGTATATGCACAGTCTTCCCTGTTAAAAATTCCTGGAACGTGTAGTGTGTTTTTCCTTCAGTTTTTTCCGGATTTCTTCTTTGTCCGTCTCGCGGAATGCACACTCATTTATTTATTTATCCTGTCATGCCAATACTCCCTCAAGAGAATAACCTAAAACACAAACACACACACACAAAATGAAAGAAAGAGAGGAAGAAGAAAGGAAAAAAAAAAAGA
The DNA here is from genome assembly GCF_032717465.1 of Coenobita brevimanus. NCBI lineage: Eukaryota > Metazoa > Arthropoda > Malacostraca > Decapoda > Coenobitidae > Coenobita > Coenobita brevimanus. The sequence continues at coordinate 39,270,790 of NC_137004.1, read as the reverse complement.
ATCACGGGCACTTTGCGGCGGTCACGTTAACAATTATTTAGCTTTCTTTTGTCCTGTTTTTTTCTTTTTTCTTTTTCTGATAATTTGCTCTCTGTCCACCTGTACTACTTTGACATGCATTCAAAGTATACCTCGTGGGCAGCAGAGTCTGGGGCAGTGCTTTGTAATGTAATACCCTACTGAGTACCCTTCATGCGTGTTACAGTAATGACTCTCTCTCTCTCTCTACTTTGCACCCATTTTCTCTTGTCTTTTATTTACATCATTTCCCCATTTTCAGTCTAGCCCTCTCTCCTTCATTATCTCCACAATTCTCTCTCTCCATTCATCACCCCTGACTCTTTAATAACTGTGCTTCGAATTGCCACACCTCATTCATTCCCTCCCCAGTCCTCATTTTCCCATCACCCTTTCTCTGCCTCATTTTCTTGGTTCTGGAGAGGGACGCCTTCACGTGGTGACACCGATATAACCAGGAAGATCAACTGCCTGGGTATACAAACGTCCCTCAACTTCATCCCTATCCCGCAAAAGGAGGATAGTGGACTGCAGAAAGGAATTTAAATCTGTAGTCCACTTGGTTTACATATCAGATGAAGCTGGGGCTATTATTACTACTACTACTACTCATCCTGCCCTCTCATTCCCCTCACACACACTAAACCAACACTTTTACTTTCCACACCCGACACATTCCCCTTCCCCCCCTCTCATTTCCCTTCTCCCCCTCATTATAATGCCTCGCTCATTTTCATCCACTTCATTTCGTCCCTCTCTCTCCTAACTCAAAAATTTTTACCAACGTCCCCCACTCATCACCATGACAATTTAGGGGAGAGAGAGAGAGAGAGAGAGAGAGAGAATCTGAATTATGGAAAAAGAAATACGAATCGGTAAGTATACAGAATTTATGGAGGATTTTATTAAACTCCAAACACACAGTATATTCCCGTAACATGATGCGATATTGTAAGCATTCCACTGTCACCACTCCCTGAAATTAGACCGTACGTATTGATAGTTCATGTGTGTGTGTGTGTGTGTGTGTGTGTGTGTGTGTGTGTGTGTGTGTGTGTGTGTGTGTAATCATGAGCGTCCTGGCCAAATGATACGGCCGGAGTTCGAGGACAAAATGAGGTACCCTTTTTGCTCTGACTTGGCGTAAAATTCCCATCCTTCCATTCTGCATACTGAGCTACAAGAAATTAACACTAGAGTATGCTGCTAGTCATGAAGAAGTGCTGGTGAACGTATGCACTCGTAGATCCTGAGTACTGTCCTATTCTGCCCGTTAGCTTCGTGAAAAATGCTGTTAAAGGAAAGAAATCTAGGCCAAGTTAAAATAAAAGGACTATGGAATTTATATTTTCACTTGTCAATGTACGTCAAGGAGAAGCAGAGAAATCACAGAATAACAAATGAAGAAAAATTTTGGTGCGATCCAGAGTGGCCTGGAAAAGTGCAATGTATATATTTAAAGGGCTGAGTGAAGCATGGAGGCTGCCGCTTCGAAACAGTTATGCTTCAGGTTCGTTTCATTCCTGCTCGTAACTCGGACTGGGGCTTACGAGGGAAACCTTCACGTGGTGGTCCCAGTATGGCCGGAGGGTGAAGTTGCCTGATTATGCAATCGATCCTCAGTCCCCTCCCTAGCCTCAGACAGTAGGATGGGAGATTGCACGAGAAGGGCAATTCCAGCTTTCAGTATACCGGGTTCACATGTAGATGAGCCTGGGCTTACAACAAAACAACAACAACAACAACAACTACTACTACTACTACTACAAGCTTGCGGGCATCAGGAGCTTCCTAGATTTTCTTTTTAGTCATTATTTTGTATATTACGCCTTAGTATTCTTCTATGTAATATTTATATCTTATACTACTTACTAATAACCTATTCATCCGAACCATAAGAGACAATCATCATCATCATCATCATCATCATCATCATCATCATCATCATCATGACTACTTTCCAAGTCAAGGCACAGAAAAAAGGTAAAGGGATGTAGGAGAGAGAGAAAAAAAAAAGTGGAAGAGTGAACGGAAAATGAAGAAGGCGGAAGGAAAGGGAAAAACGAAGAAAACTTAAGTAACTGACATAAAAGACATCCACGTCAGTACCTCCCCTATTTTTGTCAGTTGAGGAAGCTTCGTTGCACCTTCCCCTTGGCGGTTTAGTTTTATATATACCTCGTTAATAAATCCCTTCTGTGTTCTTTATCCAATCTGTCCTGGAAATAGAAACACATGAAAATATAAATAGAGTGAACGTGGCAAAATACATCGCTGTGGAGAAGGTGTTAAGGAACCAACAAGGATACGAGTCAAATTGCGGGAGGGAGGAAATGATAACCAAATTTTATTAAACACTAAACAGGCAAAATAAATCGCTTAGAAAAATGTGCTAGGGAAGAACGAGAAGAGACTTGAACAAGACAAGAGAGTAGTAATGAAATGCCGGTAATATAAATCGCTTAGAATAGGATGCTAGGGAACAACAGACTTAAAACACGGGCGTACTAAGGTAAAGTAGGCAAAACTAAATCAATCAGGAGAAGATGCTTGGGAACGGAGGAGGGTAAGGGTCAAGTTATGAGGGGAAGGAGGGGATAACTGAACATTAATGACTTCAGGCTGAGTGGATTATGGCCAATTTGAGCCCCCTTGCCTTAACTACCGTGATGGCTCGTTAAGATGCACAGGTAGTTAACGCTCCCTGTTGTTATGTAATTGGGTTTGTTTAGTAGTTGTAGTTGTAGTAGCAGTAGAAGTGGTGGTGGTAGTAGTAGTTGTAGTAGTAGTAGTAGTAAACACAAGCTCATCTGAACGTGACCCCGAAGAACTGCATGCTGAAGTTGCTCTCTCCTGCAGTCCACCATCGTCTGTCCGGGGGAAGGGAGGAAGTTGAAGGGTGTTTATGTAACCAGGCAACCCCACCGCCCACACCACCACGTGAAGGCGTCCCTCTCCAGCATCGCATGGGGGAGGTGCTGGCCAAGTGGTAAGGGAAGTGACCTGTTGTTTGAAAGGACGTGAGTTCTATCGCAGCCTGGGGAAGGGAAGACTTCGATGGTCTCCCTCATCCTCTCTCCATCTCACTCACATGCACTCTTCTAGTTAGTCTCTTTTTCTTTACTCTCTCCAATTATTGTCAAACGATTTCAAAGCAGATACAAGGCTAGGGGACAGAATAAATCCTAGAGGTGAGTAGGGGGAGGAGAGGGGGTGATTCAGAGGGAGGGAGGGGAGTGATGGAAGGGAGTGATTCGGGGTGCGGGGAGGTGACATGGAGCCCAGTCAGGCAAACGCAGGGCCACTTATGCAAATGTGCCCACTGCTTGAATGCCGGAGGACTAGTGTGTGTGTGTGTGTGTGTGTACAGGGGTGGTTTATGGGTGTGTGTGTACCTTGTGAATGTGTGTCTGTAAGAAAGGATTCGTGGGTTAAGGTGTGTGTGTGTGTGTGTGTGTGTGTGTGTGTGTGTGTGTGTGTGTGTGTGTGTGTGTGTGTGTGTGTGTGTGTGTGTGTGTGTGTGTGTGTGTGTGTGTGTGTGTACATACAGCTGCGGTCAACGATTCCTTTTATCATCTCTCTCTCTCTCTCTCTCTCTCTCTCTCTCTCCATCCCATCCCAGCCACTCTCCCACCTAAGTAAAAAAAATACAGAGCCGGAAATTACCTTCTGAGGCTTGTTTCAACCCTCTCACGGTAAGGAAAACTCTATCAACCTATTCCACCTAACGCCAGACGATTTTATTCAGCTGAGAGTGAGTCATAGGAACCCGTGTGTAAATAAAAGTACAATCAGCTTCAAAAGTTCTCTCTCTCTCTCTCTCTCTCTCTCTCTCTCTCTCTCTCTCTCTCTCTCTCTCACTCTCTCTCTCTCTCTCGATTAGTGCGGAATCACAACACTGATTTTTAAAGTCCATAGTGAGGAAGGCAGGAGAGGAGACAGGATTTTTGATGTCAACTGTACTTTATACCCTCTCACGGTTGGGAAAGCTCTAGGCCTCTCTTCTAGGTAACTTCAAGTTGTTAGTTTCACCTGGGAATTAGTTAGAAGAGCCTGAGAGTGTCAATACTGTCTTCCTAGAATTTACAGGGGCAAAAAATTCTCAAGTGATACCTAATTACTGTATAGATTTTATTTATGGTGGTCTTTCTCACCCTCTCACGGTCAGGAACACTCTAGCACTTTATCTACTTGACGACTGATAGATATTTTAGCAGAAATTAATTAACAGGAGCATGAAGTAGTAATTTGGTCTCCATAAACTACCTGGGGACCAAAAAAATAAATAAATAATCTCCATCGCCACCTAATTACTACGTTGAAGAAATTATTGATGGTGTTATTGTTGATGATGATGATCTAATTAATATTATTTTTTTCTTCCTTCTTCCTTAGAGTCCATCTCACCTGGGCTTGACTTCTAATTAGCTATTTTTGGGAATCGTTCGCCTGCCTTAGTCTGTTTTTGTGTTCAGATCTGGTTTTTACGTCCCCTGTCTCCTGTGTGTGTGTGTGTGTGTGTGTGTGTGTGTGTGTGTGTGTGTGTGTGTGTGTGTGTGTGTGTGTGTGTGTGTGTGTGTGTGTGTGTGTGCCGCGTTGCATACTCTGTAAAGAGGCCATATTAACACACACACACACAAACACACATCACTTCTAAACACGATGCAGTCAAAGGCTTTTCGTCTCATTAACTTCCCTCCTCTCACTGATCCTCTTTAGTCTCTCCGTCCACTGGATAATTTTCTCTCATCTAGCGCTAATCAGACAAGGATCCTTAACCCTTTTCATCTCTACCGATAGCCAGGTGTTGTCGGGTTGGACTAGTAACAAAGGACTCATTTTTTCACCTCATAACTGAGAGGCATCAAATTTCATACCAAAACAAAATAATCTGGAAAATACAGTGCAAAGTTACACCTCGATCTGAAATAGTTATTAAAAGAAAATCCTCCTGTACCAGCTAAACTAGAGCAAAAATAACGTTCTCGGGCTGAATGGGTTAGTTTTCGTACCTTCTCTGGCCACACAAGATCCCTGAGGCTATAAAGTAAAGCCTTCATTTAACCACAGAAGGCTGGGTTAGTCTCGCCCAAAGCCAGGCTGAAGCTAAGTCTAAAGGCTGAATTATATAGGCAAGGCATAGAGGGTGGTCCATATATAGCGTTTCTCTTCCACTCTGGATTCCGGGGGCTTTAATGGTAAGTGAATGAATGTGTAGCCCATCCAGGTGGGCAGACTTTAGTTAGTTTCTTCGTTGTTCCCTAGCTCCCAGGGCACTACCTCTGCCCATCCTAGGGTGAGAAAAGAGATATGGATGATGATGATGATGATGATGATGATGATGATGATGAGGAGGAGGAGGAGGAGGAGGAAGAGGAGGAGGAGGAAACTAACTGTAAGAGGGTATCATGGGTTAATCTGGGTAATGAAGGTTATATCAATATGTGTCTAATTATCAACCACTAAGGAGCTAAAAAATCAAATTACCTTATTGGCGAATTATGAGGGAAACTGTTTGAGTAAATGTGGATTCATAAAGGATGAGAGTTTGATGATTCTTTAAAACTCAAAATTAGCCCTGAATAACCTGAAGTTTCTCATAAATCTCGCGGGACAATCAGCATACTGTAGTCCCAATCTCTCACTCGAAGCTAGGATTGAGAAGAAAGATGGGACTTCAATGTATTAGTGTGTGATAAGATGGGGTAGATTGAAATGGTTTGGGGATATGGGGGGGGATGGAGGATGACAACTGGGTGAGGAAGGTGACAGGTGTGAACGCTGAGGGTGGAGTTACGAGAGGCAGACCGAAAAAGACTTGGGACGAAGGTTAATGGAGTGAACAGAGAGGCTGCTAGAGACCGAGGAGCCTGGGGTGTCTTCATTTGGTGACCAGGTCCGACGCACGCAAGAACGCTGGAGTTTTTATACACGAACGAGCGAAAAAATAAAGTTCCACGAAGCACATCACTCCAGGCGGAACGAGGAGGGAACAGCATTACAAGGACTCAAAGATTGCCGTGTGGATTAGCATATTTATTGTCTTTGTTCCCTAAGACCCTGTATATGCAAATAGTGAGGCGAGAGGAAGGCGTCTGTTGGCGGAGCTATCGAAGAAGAGGAACCGAGAAGTGGTGGCAGTAGTGGTAGGAGTGGTGGTGGTGGCAGAAATAGTGGTAGTAGTGGTAGTAGTGGTGGTGGTGGTGGTGGTGGTGGTGGTGGTGGTGGTGGTGGTGGTGGTAGTAGTAGTAGTAGTAGTAGTAGTAGTAGTAGTAGTAGTAGGAGGAGGAGGAGGAGGAGGAGGAGGAGGAGGAGGAGAAGGAGGAGGAGGAGGAGGAGAAGCTCATCTGAAAATGTGTACCCGGTAGATTGCAGGCTAATCCCCTACTCATACAGTTCACCATCATTTTTTCAGTAGACAAGAAGGGAGCTGGGGGGCGTTCGTATAACCAGGCAGTGGATCCACCAGGTTATATCAGTGCCACCAGGTGAAGGCGTCCCTCTCCAGCTCCATAAAAAAAGTATTGAAGACACGATGGTGCTCCTTAGTTATTAGCCAAACAAAAGCGAATTAAAGTACGGTTAACTATCTGGTAGGTTTTAAAAAATATGAATTATACATTGTCTCCATATTGGGAAAGTAGAGAAAAAATAATATGACAAGGATAACAATTTGCTAACTACATCATGTAATAAAAAAAGCCACTCAGAATGCGGCTGACTATTTTTACTTTAACTTGGCCTAAAACTGCCATCTCCCCACCTTGATAACTGAGCAATAACGATGGATTTGCACTAGAATATGTTGTTAGTCACGAAGAAGTGCTATGAAAAGGATGTAGAGTCTCTGCATTGTCTATTTCTGCCACTGTGCTATGTGAAATAAGCCGCAAAAAGGCGAAAATTTGGGCCAGGTTAAGGTGAAAGGGGTATAACGGGGAAAATATCCATCAGCCACAGTTTAAAATTAAGTGTAAACTCGGTTCGCCTCCTCAGTGAAGAATTAATGAAAATAAAATTGATATATGGGGTATGTTAATGGTATACAGTTGACTATCAGGAATAATGAGAAGATACGAAATAGGAAATAGTGTGTAAGTCGGCTCGATTCCAGTCACACACACACACACACACACACACACACACACACACACACACACACACACGAACACACACAAGAATATGACATGTGGGTGAGCTGGTGATATTAACTTCAGGTATCTTGAGAAAAACCCAAAATAAAAATAGTGTACCTGTCAGGGAAAATAACCAGCAACTAAAATGGTCTGAATTGAACTTAACTTGATTCCACAGCACAAAACGTGAATAATAAAAATAATAAATGAATATGACGTAATTATGGGAAAGATGAGGTTTTTTATTCAGTATCTTGACAATGGAAACCTGGATTACTGTTGCCCATCAAGGGATATAATCAAACTTCTTGTCCAGGAAAGTGTGAGCTGGAATCCCAGGTGGAAACTAATTAGAAAAGAAATGAATGTGGAAGATGAGGGAGAAGGTGGTATTTACTTCAGGTAGGTTGAGGGAAAAAAGCCGGGGTTGATCGCAGAAGGAGGCGAGGCGACAGTAAAGACACGCATCACCAGGCCTTTCCTTCCGTCCCAGCGGTTGACAAAGGCGCCTCGAGTTAGGGCCACGGCTGACTTAGCATCCCGCGCCTCCTTCAAGATCTCGGAACGGGGATTCTTACGGGAAGCTGACGGGAACCGGGATTCGAAGATGATTTCCTGCCACTTCTTTCGACTCACAATCGGTGGTCATGGGTTTGGACGCTCGTGGGGAGAAAACTTTGGTCTTCTGGGGAGTTTGAGATGAAAGAGCGGGGAGGAGAAGTAAAAATAGGAGTTGGAGAGCGAGAGGAATGGATGCAGAGGGGAGTGGATGATGGAAAGCGAGTGATAGGGACTTGGAGAAGGAATGCAAATAGGAAAAAAAGTGTTGGAAAAAGGGAAAAATATCTTAATTGAACAGTACCAAATTAACATACACAAATTAAAAGCAAAAATTGTGAAAGATACTGATTACATGGAACACTGGGCAACGTGAGAATTTTTCTTTTCATAACATAAATCATCTCACATTCTGAATTACATATAAACATTAATATATTTTGGTATGCAAAATTTCGCTGATCTATATTCCTCAGTGATTGACCTAGTTACTCACATGGCATAACTGTATTCTAATTTTATTCTAATTTTATTCGTGCTGCCTCCAGACGATTTTATGCAGTTTAGGATTTTTTTTCTTTTGTTTTGAACTGGAAGGTGTCGATACAGCCTTAGTTAATCCCTCATCTCCCACGACTCTTAACCCAACTCCCGAGGTTAGTATTTCGTGGGTAAGAGACGACTGCAGATATAAACACATGAACAGAAAGTATCGCTTAGGTGGGGCCGACGATATCAATAAAGATCGTGGTGTTCCTAGGTAATTAATCTGTTATCACCTGAAGTTCCCTGTGCTATACTCCTTTCACCTTAACCTGGCCCAGATTTTCGTCATCTTGCAGCTTAATTCACGTCCCGTCCTGTTCTGGGGGGTCAATACATAATGCTTCTCTTCCATTCCGCCAGTCGATTTCTCGTGTCTTGCGGGGACGGCTCAGTCAACGATATCAACGTCTACAGTATCTATTCTCCTCCTACTGCCACACCTACGCCCACACCAGCAGACTGAGCTAAGGACCACCTTGCACAATACTCCGTCTACTGTTTACTGTTTACCACTTGAAGTTTGGCCTGTGTATGTGCCTCTCTCTCTCTCTCTCTCTCCCCGTCCCTCTCTTCCGCTCTCTTCCCTACCCCTTCCTCTCCCTCTTCCGCTCTCTTCCCTTCCCCCCCTTCGTCGCTCTTCCTCTCTTCCGCTCTCTTCCCTACCCCTTTTCCTCTCTCTCTCTCCCATTCGCTTCTCGTTGTGCGCTAGTTCTTTTATTTTGGGGGATATTCTGCGTTATTATATTCTATTCTATATTATTCTATTATATTTAGGTGTATTCTCTCTCTCTCTCTCTCTCTCTCTCTCATGTTCTTCCCTCCTCACCAACAACGTCACTTTCAGCTGTTCACCTTCAAATTCTTGGCCCGCATCCTATTCTCTCTCTCTCTCTCTCTCTCTCTCTCTCTCTCTCTCTCTCTCTCTCTCAAAAAACCCGAATTCCCCCCTACCTTTCCATCCCACCATTTTTTTTCTTTTTCTCCTTTTTCCTTTCTAGTTCTCTCTCTCTCTCTCTCTCTCTCTCTCTCTCAACTCCTCCCTGTCTTTCCCCCTCTCCTAAACTTTCTCGTATTCCTCCCGTGTCTCCGGCAAATTTGTCCTGCGGTCAGGTTTTCCCTCTCTCTCTGCTCCTCCTATTTTGAGAGAGAGAGAGAGAGAGAGAGAGAGAGAGAATTAAGAGACAGGCGGAAACTTCTGGACAGGGATAGATAGAAAGATAGATAGACAGATTGATAGACAGACAGATAAACAGTCAGATGGATAGAGAGGCAGATAGACGAGGCAGTAAGGGGGATTAGAGATGCAGGGGACTTCGGGAGAGGAAAGACGCAGAAGGAATGGTTAAGATGAAATGATGGGAATTAAAGGAAGAAAGGAGAAACAAAACAGAAAAAAGGGACAGACACACAGACAGTCAGACAGGTAGGTAGATAGACAGATAGATAGATAGATAGGGGAACAGGATCTAGGGAGGTAAAGGACTGTTCAGGAGAAGAAAGTTGGGCTGGAAATGGTTTAGATGAAAAGAGAGGCATAAAAGGAGGTCGGGAAGGACTGGATTTACGTTTATGGCTGTGTATTCTGGCGAGGGAGGGGACTCGCCCGCTTTATGATACGGCATTTTGGACTCTATTACGTTTTTTCCTTTTTTTTGAGGGTGTTTGACCAAGGGTTTATGTACCTAACTTACCTCCAAGAACAGATTTACCCCTACAATTCAATTACGTCTTTTGGGTTTGTCTTTGGTATGCACTTTATTTTCATTTTTTTCCCAACTCTGCTTTCCAGGCTCTCATATATTTGATTTAACCAACTGCCTTTTAAAATTCATTCACCACTTTAATTCGATGACTCATTTTGTGTTTTTTCCTTCGTAGCAACATATTATTTATTTATTTATTCATGTATTTATTTACTTGCTTGTATATTTTTAGAGAACTGTACATAACCAGGATTTTATAGAGCTAAGCCATCTTCATTTCCATGGACCCATTAACCCCTTCAATTCTATAACACATATTCATTATTTTCACAGGATGATGGAGACTATACTGTAATCCCTCAGTTTTTTCTTCTTTCTTATTCTTTCTTTCTTTCCTTCTTCCAAACACTTTTCAGATATTTAAGTGAATCAGATCATACTAGTGATATGAAGTTACAATCAGCCTGATAACTGTAGTAGTAGTAGTAGTAGTAGTAGTAGTAGTAGCAGCAGCAGCAGTAGTAGTAGTAGTAGTAGTAGGAGTTAAAAGCTTAAGTTCTGCATATAAACCCAGTGGACTGCAGGCTTAAGTTGCTATCCTGCAGTCCACCATCCTCCTTTTGGGGGATAGGGAAGTAGCTGAGGGGCGATTGTATAGCCAAGCAGTGGAGTCGCCAGGCTATATCAGTGCCACCACATGAAGGCGTCCCTCTCCAGTGAAAGTATGTCTTGTACTGGATGGCAAGTAATGAAAAAATAAGGAAATACACCCACTCTCTCTCTCTCTCTCTCACCACCACGCAACACAGTACACCTCAACCTTGAATTAAAGCGACAAAAAAAAAAAAAAAAAAAAAAAAAAAAAAAAAGCGCTTCTCTCCACTGCAATATATATTTTTTTTCACCAGTGTTTTTCATCGTTGTTGGCTCTCGTTGGTGTTCAGAGTGCTTTATTAAATGTTGTAATTTTGATGTGAAATTCGTGGCACCGTGTTCCAATCACTCTTTCAGCAATTTCTCGGTATCAGTGTAAAATGGAGTTATATTAATTGGTAAAACAGCGAAACTGTGTGTGTGTGTGTGTGTGTGTGTGTGTGTGTGTGTGTGTGTGTGTGTGTGTGTGTGTGTGTGTGTGTGTGTGTGTGTGTGTGTGAGAGAGAGAGAGAGAGAGAGAGAGAGGAACAGAAGCTATACCTAATCTTGTCATATTTAAATAAAAAACAATTAATATTATGCAGTATGTGTAATATTTCTTCATTGCTATTACGCCCTTCAGTCCGATTCTGCATTTTAACAATTTACCCTTGCAATCTCCTTTTCATTTCCAGTCGACTTAGAAGATCTTTTATCATATCTGGAGGAGTAAACAATGTCTGTATTAAATTTCACCTCTCCAGTTCCCAAAGTCTCAAGCTGAATGGAATTATCTGACGTTTGAAAGACTAAAATCAAATGTACATAATCTCAGTGAAAAAAAATCATATCAAAATTGCAAAATAGACAGCACAAGACGAGGATGCAAAAAAAAAAAAAAAAAATACAAAAAATACAAAAAATCGTGATGGCGAAACATACAGTCATACGTAGCCTTGGTATGCATTACACCAGTACCGTTTATATGAAAAAAAATCCACACAGTACGAAAAATTCCCTTTCTGCCTTCCATTTTCCTGCTAAATTGTTCCCCGTGCATACATATTCAACACGGGAAAGGTAACGCCGCTAGATTTTGCTTCCGTTTACCGTGGATCTAAAACGCAAACTATTTTTCTAGCTGACGAAGAGCGTGGGGGTTGGGGTCTGGTGGCGACAGCTCGAGAAACAACAGCGTAAAGTAAACCGCGATTCGGGGAAAACGTGAATATGCAGAGTGGTGTGTAAATAACGCGGCACTACAATAGACACGAACCTGGTGGCTATCTTGTGTTTTGTCAATCTGCTGGTGTGGGCGTGAGTGTGGCAGTGGGAGTGGGGAATAATGATGCAGGCACAGGCGCAAAACGCTGTCTGAGCCGTCCCCGCAACGCACGAGAAATCGCCAATCAGAGAGGTAGCAGAGCGTTATAACAGGGTGGCCCATAGATAACACTACTAGAAACTCATGTGGCAGTCTCAAGTGTTGCGGGTACGGCTCAGTCTGCTGGTGTGGGCGTGGGTGAAGCAGTGAGAGTGGGAAATTAATAGATACTGATAACTGAGCAGTCCCCGCAACACTTGGGAAATTGCTTGGCGGTTCTTTTTCATATGACGGAATTGGACCACAGCCTTAATGCTAAGTTATGGTTGCATGAAATTCGATGAACCTTAATTATGAGGTAGGAGTGAATCTCCTTGGTCACTAGTCAAATCAACTCCCCAATGTTGCACCTGATCATCAATTGAGCTGAAAGGGGCCAGGGATCTTGGTCAGGCGAAAAACTAACTATAATTCAATTTCCTATGACGTATTTTCCAGGGTTTGGCTTCTATGCATGAGATATAAACTTTTTCTTTCTAAGTCATTCGGTTCTGAGGTCTTTCTGCCGAAGCCATTTTTATTATTGTGTCTGACTCTGTGCATAAAGTTGATAGCCCTTTCCCTGACGCCCTACGGTCCTTTTACCTGTCAGATGCCTTCACATGTCGCCACTTTTACACTCATATCCACCGTCCGTATTGAAAAGATGCCAGAAAGTTATTAATTAAAGAACAGTGCAAAGGTATTGGCAGGGGTGTTTTTTATGACATGAATAGAGGTTTTATGGCAAGTCACTGAAACCTCTTAACGAAATTTAGTCAGATTGTTCCATACCCTAGCAGGAGCTCGAACTCGCGTCCTTCCAGACAACGGACCACTCCTCCAACCACCTGACCACTGCAGAAAGGGTCCGTGCAACAGCCCACACATGGATTCTAGTTATCAGGTACTGTTGCTTTGTTATCCCTTTACCTTGCATTCAGCCGGACACTATCTCCTGCCGCTCCCTTTATGGCCAGGCAGTGCTTTGTTGGGGACTGTAGCTTGGCCATTATGTTGCTGGCGGTGTGCTGGGTCGTTACTGTGTGTGTGTGTGTGTGTGTGTGTGTGTGTGTGTGTGTGTGTGTGTGTGTGTGTGTGTGTGTGTGTGTGTGTAGTCATGGAGTGGTACTGGTGGGTGAAGATACGGCAGGAATTAGCCAGCAGGGTAGGTTGTAGCAGCAGCTTTAATAGTAGTAGTAGTAGTAGTAGTAGTAGTAGTAGTAGTAGTAGTAGTAGTAGTAGCAGCAGCAGCAGCAGCAGCAGCAGCATTAGTAGTAGCAGCAGAAGTAGGTACTAGTTGTAGTAGCAGTAATAACAAGCAACAAGTAGTAGAGGTAAGTTGTACTAGTAGTAGTGATAGTAGCAGCAGCGGTGGTGGTGGTAGTGGTGGTGCTAGCAGTGGTGGTAGTACAGGTAGTAGCACCAGGTTCATCTGGACGAGAACCCGGTGGATTTCAGGCTGCAGATGCCCTTTTCCCCCAGTCTATCATCCATCTTTCGGGGGACAGGGAGAAAGTTGAAGGACCATTGGCGAAGATCCTCAGTTATCCATCCAGGTTTGGTCCAAATCGAATAAAAACTGTCTGAGTTATATCACAGCTGGAACTAGCGTGAGAATTGTTCTGGGGGCGAGATAACTCAAACTGTTTTTATCAGATTTTACACAAACTTGGTGGGCAAGCTGAGGATCATCCAATGAGGAAACCTATCGTATTTTCAGAACATGAAGTCAAAGGTCAAGATCACAGGGCAGGATCAAATTTGGCTTTCCCTCTGACCTTGGCCTTTAACCTATTGTTCTAAAAAAAAAAAAGTGTGTTTCGTCATAGGCTGCCCTCCACCCAACTTGTAAATACAGGATAAAAATTGTGTAATGTCAGGCACGATTCTCACAGGAGGAATGCCCTTGAGAGTTGGCTGTGTCCTTCTCTTTTCATCTAAGCACTATAATCTCAGACGTGATCCCGCTCCCCTCGTCTATCAAAACTAATCTACGCCATTGTGAGGGTTATATTGGTGCCACCGCATGAAGGCGTCTCTCTCCAGCACTACATACTGCATTATTAACCCCACGTAAACGCTAACTTCATACTTATCTTCATTCACTTAAACTTGGCCCCGATTTTCGTTCCTTTGTAGTTTATTTCACGTTGCTTATTGGTAGAAAAAGACAATGTTCCGGTTTTACATTCTTTCCACGCACTTTATCGTGACTAGCGTACTTCTGCGAAAATCCCACGTTACATCTCAGCAATTAAGATGGACAGACGTCAATTTTACGCCAAGTTGAATTGAAAAGAGCATTGTAGCAACTTATCGATTCGCTGGTCTTCAAAAAATACACCACCACCTCTACGTTTAAATATCAGTATCTTGTTTCAAAGGTCTCAGTACAAATTAATTTATGTACTGTACTAGATCCATTTATGTACTATATCAGCTTCATACCTTGTTTCGTTTTCAAGGTGGCAATGGAAATTTCGTTGCGTCTCTTCTTTGGCGATTTATTCTACACGTTAACCTTAATGTCATCTCTAAACATTGTTAAAGTATGTCGATATAAAAAAACATAAATAATATAAAAAAGAATCTATCCGTCTAAATATTCGTATCTATAGCCAGACGCCTTAATCCCGTACGGAGTGGCGACATACAAATCACTTCCACGTCGCCCTGTCATCTGCCATGTAGCTGCCCTCTCTCAAACTCACACACCCCTCTCTCATATGTCTTTCCATTCCATCCCTCCATCTCATCCCTGGTCTCCCCTTCCCCCTCTCCCCCTCCACCTCACTCACATCCACTTTACTGGTCAGTCTCATGTTCTCCTTCCTCTCCATACGGCAAAACCATCGCAGAGTATTCCTCCTAACACTTTCAGTCACGTCCACAGGAGAATGCTGACATAAAGTAAAATAAATCGCTAAGGAAAAGGTGCTTCGACGCCTCTTATGCCACCGAGCACTAACATTTCGACTCCTAGGTCCTCGCATATCGCACTACCCTCCCCATGCTCAGAGGGGAGGAGGTGTGAGCAGCGGTGATGGTCTGGGGAGGCAGGGATATTAATGGTCAGAGTTGGCTGGCTTCCCCTCGCGCAATGGCAGCAAAGAAGCGAGATAAATGGGCCGAGTTGGTCAGAGGCGACGTCTGATTCGGACTTAGGAACTCTCTCTCTCCCTCCCGCCTCGTGCCTCCGCCTCACTCCCCCAGTAGGAAATTTGGTATAGGATCTCAGACAATTTTTACTGTAGGATTTAAAAGTATTCATGGGATCTTTCAGCCAGCTTTTGCGGTAAATAAGTGTCCGTTTTAAGTGGGAAAATAGGGTAAAATGATGATGATGATGATGATGATGATGATGATGATGATGATGATGATGATGATGATGATGATGGTGGTGGTGGTGGTGGTGGTGAGATGATGATGATGATGATGATGAAGTCTCTGAAGCTGTGAACTTTTGTCTGCCTCATTACTGCTAAGGAAAGGATTCGTACAGGGTTTTCGGCAATTTTTACAATCAATTTTTACACCAATGATCTGTTACCTACTTCACTCTTTCAGAGGAATATACTTGTAATGGATTTCACTCAGTTTTTACAGTGAATCTCTATAGTGACCTGATAATTACCTTAGTCCTTCAGAGAGAAATATAAAGTACAAGCTGGAGCGATGGAAAGATATCTATTCCCAACGGCGCAAGAGCTAGATCATAAATGCCATATACATAACTGAGACACATGAATGACACAGGCACATAACTGACAAATACAGCTGGAAGACGCATAAATAACAGATACACTGCTGACACGGATCCCTAACTGACACAAACACATAACTAACATGATGCTTAGGCAATATCCGGCATTTATTTAAGGTCATATAACTGAGCCAGAAATATGCTCAACTAATATCCTGGATGGGCGTCTCACAAGTCGAGACATGGAAAGAGGAATTATATGCAGGACTGAGTAAAGCCAGCATGACACACGACACGGGTACATAAATGACACAGACACATATATGACACAAAGAGATTACCAGGAGAGACACATGCTGGAAATGCGATCTTCAATTTATATTTCGCGCCAGGGCTACGGGGATTATTTGCACGACTGAGTGAAGCCAAGACGACACACGCACAGACTGAAAATTAACAGAGACACATAACAGAAAGACACATAACACACACGCTACTCAGACACATACTCATAAATGACACAGACACACACATAAGCAACACCGATACGCAACCGACAGACACAACTAACACTTAGACACATAATTAACAGTGACGCACAGTTCTTTGGCATCCTTCAACCTATGCTTCGAGATGGGACACGAGGAATTACATACAGGAGTGTGTAAAGCCGAGAGGACACACGAAACAGCTGCATACATAACACATACACCTAAATGACAGACACATAGCACGAACACATCATGCATACGTGACCCTCAACCTATACTTAAAGGCAAGACTCGAGGGACACCATGCAGGAGTGGACAAAGCCAGCACAACACAGCACGAACTACGAGGCTACAGTCACTGGCCAACTCTGCACCTAAACTCATCTTAACTTTGGCTGCTGAATTCTAGATGGAAGCAAGCGTCGCGGAACTTGAGTGCTGTATGAACTGCGTGAAATTTATTCGTCAGTGAAGGCCATGCACGCTCACACACGCCCATGCAATCGCTCGCACGCACACGCACACAAACACACACACACACACACACACACACACACACACACACACACACACACACACACACACACGTCCATATACTCGTACACACACACATAGATACTGACATGAACACTATATCTCTATCTGTCTATCTGTGTCTGTCTGTATCGGTCTATCTATCTATCTGCCTATCTATCTATGTATCTCTATCCGTCTGTCCACCTATCTAATTTTCTGTCTGTCTGTATTTATTTTATCTATACATCTGTGTATCTATCTACCTATCTATCTATCTCCCTGTCTGTTTAATCATCCATTTATCTATATTCATCTATTTATCCTTCTATCTATCTGCCTAAACGTACAAGCTGGAGCACCATCGCCTCTCCCTAACTCGAAACACAAGCACATTATTCAATCATTCAGTTACCCGCTTAGTCTGCCATCTTGCAAACTCAATTCTGCAATAAGCCGTCAATTTCCAAGCTTCCTTCCCATTCACAAGCTTATACTCAATCTTCTTTTGTAACATGAACTGTAGAGATTTTTAGAGCTGGTGGGGGAAAGCTCTACAGTATAGTCTTTTATTTTATCTCTCTTACTAATGGAGGTTCAAATTGAGCTGGAAAATACCGTATGCTGAAGGAAGAATAAAATAAAAATCATGCTCAGAACTAAAAGCATTAAACAGTAAATAAAACAGTTTCTTATTATGACCAAAGAGCCTCTGAATGTCCTTTTCCAGGTCACTATATTTTCTTCTCATCTGTTTCCTTTAGTTTCTCTCGCCTCAGTCCTGACTGCCCTTTACTTTTTTCCACTCTTTCCTTTTCGTCTCTTCGTTTTCCCTCCTCCTTTGCTTTTCGGTCGTACACTTTGCCCCTCCTTCATCCTCCTCCACACTGCCTCTTTTCTCTTATGTCTGTAAAAACATATGTCTTTTTTTTTATATCCTTTTGCTTTCCACTTTATCGCTTTCTATGCTTTTCTATAATACTTTACCATTCCTTCTTCTCTCTTTGCTTTCCCTCCTTCTCCCTTAATTTCCTCTTCACCCCTTTCTTTTCCCCCTTTTCTTTATTCCTGTACTTCATATCATTCTTTCCTTCCCTTTCTTCTGGACCTTTTATCCTCTTCTCTTTCCCTTTCCCTCGAACTTCACTCCTGCTTCATCCTACACTTCGTTCCCTTAATCTCGGCACCTCTTCAGTCTCCTTCGTCTGATACCTTAAATATCCTCTTCCTCTCGTGTTTTATCCCCTCCTCTGTCTTCATACCCTCCCTGAACATCCTTTTCTCCTCTTTCTCCTTCTTCCGGAAAATCTATCCTTCCTTCTTCCTTTACTTCGTCGTTCCTTGCTCTTAATTTCATACATCTTCCTTTTCTCTCCTCATTTTCTGCTCTTTTGTTCTGTACTCTCTCCCCTACTCTTCTTTTTATTTCTCCTCTGTTTTATTCATTCTTCCTCTGTCACCTTCTGTTTTTCCTCCCTGCTTATCCCCCCCTCTCTCCTCTGTCCTTTACTTTATCCCTCTTTCTTCTTCCTTTCCTTTGTCTCCTTAATCCTGCCTCCCTGCTCTTAAATCTGTACACCTTTCCCGGCAGGACAGGGACGCCCAAACACCATTACCTTAAGACCGGCGAGCTCCCTGAGGACCCAGGCCGCTGTGAGAGTCTCTTCCCTATCTCCCCTCCTCCCTCTCTCCCTCTCACTCCCCCAGGCTTTCTTTTTCTCAGTCCCTCCCTCTCTCCCCCACCCCATGCTCTTAACCACCTCTCCTCTCTTTCTCCCTTTATTTTCCTCGCTTCCTCCCTCCAGTCACTCCTCATTAACCTCCCTTTACTCCTCTTCCTAATCACAGTCTTTTCTCCAACAAACAGCCTCGTAAGGACAACTTTGTCTATCGCTCTTTGCTTTCCTTTGTACTCCTTTGAACATGGGCATTGTATAGGCCTTCTACCCTAACCTGGCCCAGAGTATAGTACATTTGCAGCTTAGTTCACGAAGCATAATGGCAGAATAATACCATGACATCTTTTCTGTGCTGCATGGTGTTCCTTCTCCCTGTTTCCTGCGACTCCTATGTCATTCAACTCCTTCCCTACCCCCGAAAGGAGGATGGTGGGCTGTCGGGGCGGGGCAACTTCAACCTACTACTACTATTACTACTACTACTACTACTACTATACGGTAATGTGAATGTGTTAATGCGACCCACGACAGAAACACACAAGTCAGCAGGCAGCCTTTTCACCACCTCACCTCAGCCCACCTCACCTGACTTACGAGGGCAATAATTCCGCCGGAGCCAGCAACACATCTCTCTCCGGAAGGACACGCTACACGGGGCCCCGCACTGCATCAGCCCCCTTCCTGCCTTCTTCGGTGTTGGAGAGGGACGCCTTCAGGTGGTGGCACTGATATGACCGCGCGGTGGAGCTGCCAGGTTATACAAATTTCTCTCAGTCCCCTCCCAGTCCCCCGAAAGGAACATGGTGGCCTGCGAGAGAAGGCAACATCGGTCTGCAGTCCACAGAATTCACGTTCAGATGAGTCTAGGATTACAACAACAATAACAGCTACTACTACTACTACTACTATTACTACTACTACTACTACTACTACTACTACTGACTCAGTTTCACGAGGGGGAGCTGAACATCTTTTTAATGCCACCCCCCCCAAAAAAAAAATGCTGGATATCTGCATAAAGTTGTTCTTCCCCTTTCCTCCCTCCCCCCCACCAAAAAAAAAAAAAAAAAAATGAACGAGGCTACAATATTAAGACTCGTTAATTTAAGACCCGTTTGGACACCGAATTAAAAAAAACGGGGGGGGGGGGAACAAAGACTGAGGAGTTCGGGGCTACAAAATAGTTGAAAATATCGACACTTGAAATTTTCTTCGTATTTAACACAAATGGCGTTCAAAAAGAAAAATATATCTCGTGAAAATAGTTTTGACATTATATTAAAAACTTGCTAAATAATGTTATGCTTTCAAAGTATAAAACTGAAGACTGTCCATATTTTCACCGTGTTTGGGAATTTCCTTAATATATTACTTTCTTATCGCTAAATCTATCTATCTATCTATCTATTGCCAGACACCATAATCCCGTAAAGGGTGGCCATTTGACACAGAGTTAGTTGTTTTACAGGGAGGGGCACCAACCCTCCACCAACCCACTTGTTGACACGTAGGGAGCACGTATGGTTTGGTTATATGGTTACCACCCAGCGCTGTAAATGGTTTCTTGGCTTACAGGAAACCATTATAATATTCTCCAGCAAACACTTCATATCTTGCCAAAGCTATTTTTACATGATGTACATTTTTTTTAATCTAATGCAGTTTATTTTGATACAGCGAAACTTGTCAGTGTCAAGATTTTCAACTTCCTTTTACCCCAAACTCAGCAAGTGGCTAATCGTCTGGGGTGAGTAGCTGGAACTCCCTCCCCTTCTGATGGGGCAAAAAAGGAATTGATGACGGATGGATGGATGGATGGATGGATGGATGGATGGGTGGGTGGGTGACTGGCTGGATGGATGGATAGATAGATAAACAGAAAATGTCTATGTGAGTTTATTTTCACCCGACAGAGATCCGTAATCCCTTTTCAGCTTAAGTGATGACCAAGTGTAGTCAAACTGGAGGATAAATTTTGACAAAGATCCGTAACCCCTTTTCAGATTAGGTGATGGTCAAGTGTATTCAGACTGAAGGATGATTTTGACTAGTAACCAAGGAGAGTCATTTCTACCC
Source organism: Coenobita brevimanus (assembly GCF_032717465.1). NCBI lineage: Eukaryota > Metazoa > Arthropoda > Malacostraca > Decapoda > Coenobitidae > Coenobita > Coenobita brevimanus. The sequence continues at coordinate 39,250,368 of NC_137004.1, read as the reverse complement.
CATAACTAAGGTTCATCGACTTTCACGCAACCATGACTTAGTATTCATGTTGTGGTCCAGATTCCGTGAGATAAAAAAATCGGTTATATCAATTAAGCCAGTCTCTGTGTATTCTGGCAGATCCGAATCCTTCAGTAAGTTTTCTCCTGATCTTCCATTTAATTTTGCCAATGCAGTCCATTTCGCCTACTTCACGCTCAGGGCATGTCCGTCACAATCCTCCCTGACCCATCGTATCAAAAGGAATAATCTGTGGGCACAGAAACACATCAGGTATCTCTCAGCTTCTGCAGTAGTGTCAACCAGAAGAAAGTTGTTGTTGCTTAACTCCGGTTTGTCTTGCTAAACAGACCCGTCGACCACAAATAAGCAACTCCTTCTGAGGGGCCGGGGCCGTCTTAGATGTACAGAACAGTCCATATATCATAAAGGAATCCGGCGCCCCCTTGTAGTAAACAGCGCCTCACCAGGGGCGGACCAGCGTCCTTCCCTCGGCGAGGTACTGGGAAATGATGTTTGTCTCCTGGGTGGACGCCGCAGCTGCTCCACCCAGAGTACACAGTGCAGCTATGTGTAGGCTCCTCTTCAGCGCACGCAGAAGAAAGTGAGAAGTGGACGAGGTGAAACATCAGGGGAACTTTTACTCCGTTAGAAAGTTTGCAGAGAAAAGTGATAATTAGAAGAGGTGAAACACAATTCGAACGTTTTTCCCTGACTGCACGTAATTTGCTGCCTCTCATTTCAATACAGGCGTCAGAACTTGGCTTGGTGCTGGGCTTACTTATGCAGCGGGCCTGGAGCACCAATTAATTCTGGTTCTCTCGTAAAATAAGTCCATTGCCAGGAAAGCCTCGTACCTTGTTTGGTTTTCAGCGCACCTGTAATCATCCAGTGTGTTCACGTTTGGTTTGCCTGGAGTAAGTTATGAGGTACCGGTATTTCGGAACACGGTTTAAAGGAATAATAATTGATGTTTTAGCATATACAGCGAAGGCCGTAAACAGCGCTCCACTAGCAACTCACCTGACGTTTTAGGCTCAGTCTGCTGATGTGGGCGTGGGTGTGGCAGTGGGAAATGAATAACTAATGCAGGTTAGGCACTGGTAACCCTAAGCCGTCCTCACAACACAAAAGAAAGTCCTGGCGATGTGCAAAAGGAGCATATAACGAAAGCGAATTATATTTATGCATTATCTACTGTATATGAGGTTACAGGAAAAAATATATTCTTCATCATACATCAGGTGAAAGAAGAAAAATCTCTTCTTTATCTTCCTAAGTATCTGATGCATACAAATCGGTCTAGAGAAGCTGTATATTGCAAAACATGAGTGGCGAATGGAACTGTAAAATGGCGCTTCCAGTGCAAAATTAATTACATCTTTGAATCACAATTATCATCACTTTGAATAACTGTGTGAATGAGATGTATGAACAGTTGTGACGGCAACTCCTTCTTGGTCGGGACAACTCTAGTACTGCATCCCAGCTAACGCCAGACGATTTTATTCAGCTGAGTTATAGGAGCCTGAGAGTGTTAAGACGCACCTTTACCCCTTTCATGGCCGGGGAGACTCTAGCATTCAATTCCAGCTTACTGTACACGCTCACTTATCATACATAGTTAATTTTGTTCTGGTCTGATTTTCCTAAGCATGTGTTTTAGGCAAGATAATGACCTTAATTATTATTCTGAACACGACACTAAGTAGCCTCATTACGCCTGGAAAACTCTTGGTCCTGCATCATTACCAAACTTTCCTCTTATCATAACTTTTCCTCCAACTGTAATTCATTTATCTATTTATATATTCCTCTCTCTCTCTCTCTCTCTCTCTTATTTAGCTCTGTAAGGGTTTTTTGAGCTTGCAGGGTTGGATTTAGCTTCCCTTAATCTTTTCAGTCCGATTACTTACTTCCTCTCTTGCCCTCTCCAGATTACATTATTATACTCAAGATAGATTTTCGAACCGGGGGGATGGGGGGAGACATAGCCTTCATTAACCCCATCGGCATGAAAAATCCCCCTGAATTACAAAAAATCGTCTGAAAATGGCAAAAAAATAACTAAAAAAAAAAAAAAAAAAAAAAAAATTACCCCATGCTTGCCAAGTGATATACCTCGTTTGTTACTAAAAGTCCTAAGTTGAAAAAAGAATAGAAGATGGCAAAAATATAAGCTAAATAAATCGGTAGGGTGAAATGGTTAAGGGAAACTTGAGGTGTGTGTGAGGTGGAGCCAAGAAATTCGGAAACTTGTTTGATGAGTGGATGGATGTGTGGCCTATTTTTGCTCACCACTTTCTTGATAGTTGGCCATTTTCTTACTCTCCTATTACTGTTTTTTTTTTTCCATAGTAAGTGGGAAAGAGGGCATGATGATGATGATGATGATGAATGACTGCCTAGTTGAGATGATGATGATGATTCAGTAGGTATACCTTTAACAAGAACTATTTTCATTATGTGTGCCCCAAATATGTTTACCCTTAATTACCCTTTCAGATGATGATGATGATGATGATGATGATGATGATGATTCAGTGAGTGATGGTATAATGAGCACTATATTTTGTGGGCCCGACCTTACCTCCTTTCCTCACATGACAATAATGATGATAATAATAATGATGATGATGATGATGATGATGATGATAATGATGGTGTTGATGATGATGATGATGCTATAGTATTCTCAGCAAACATTTTCATTGAGCACTGTTATAATAAAGCACATTATTAATATTAATATTATTATTATTATTATTATTACTATTATTATTATTATTATTATGTGGGCTCAAAATGTATAAACCCTCGCCTTTTCCTCTCACTCGTCATTCCTCCTCCCACCTCCACTCTCCTCTCCATTAACGTCTCTTTATGCTTATTACCTTCATCCTTCTTACGCAGTCCGCAGAAATGGTTGTGTGTGTGTGTGTGTGTGTGTGTGTGTGTGTGTGTGTGTGTGTGTGTGTGTGTGTGTGTGTGTGTGTGTGTGTGTGTGTGTGTGTGTGTGTGTGTGTGTGTTAGTCCTTAAAAAACTAACCTACCCCAAATTACCAGACCAGCCTAACCTGTCCTAAACCCGTATTTTAAGTGGCAGATGTGGCTCCCGCAACACTTCTTCCTTAACGATTTATTTTGCACATTTTAACTCAATAGCCTCATGTAAGAATTTTATGCAAAGTAAGTCGACATTACAATGATACAAGCAGCACAGAGGAGAATGTCAAAGTGCAATAACCAAAGTGTAATATCCAAAGTAAATCGCTAAGGAAGAGGTGTTACGTAGTCCATGTCACCTTGAATACGTGCCACAGACTCCGCCGTCAAGGAAAAAGCCCCGAAATCGACAACAGTTCGTATATATGCTCCCTGTACCGAAATACACTTCACCGAAACAGTCATGTCGCTCAGTCACGCGGAAGGAAGAATAAAGTTGCTTTCCTGAACTGAAAAAGCGGGTCTGTAGTGTCCGTTCCCTGAAGCCTACGGGAGTGAGACAATAAAATAGAGTTATATTAGCCCTAAATTTATGTCTTCTTCTTTACTGTGTTTAAATAGTGGGTGTTTTATTTATGGATTAATTTTATTACCTGTTCAGTCTTATGTATTTCTATTATCTTGTTATCTCTAGACGATTTTATTCTGCTCAGGGGAATGATGAGCTACTGAAGGGGATAGTAGCACCGGTAGTAGTAGTAGTAGTAGCAGTAGTAGTAGTAGTAGTAGTAGCAGTAGTAATAACAGTCGTAGTTGTAGTAATATTAGTAGTTGCAGCAGTAGTATCCCAGGCTCCCTTAACCCACCATCCTCATTTCAGGGGATAGGGAAGTATCTGAAAGATGCTTGTATAACCCGGTAGTTGACCCCCATGGTTATATCAGTGCCACCACACGAAGGCGTCCCTCTCCGAAAAAAGACTATCTAACTTCCTATACTTCTTTCACCTTAACTTGGCCTAAATTTTCGTCCTTTTGCAGCTTAGATCATGTGACTCAGTGGCAGAAAAGGGCATTATTACGGCTCTGCATCCTTTCCGTAGCACTTATTCGTGACTAGCTTCATATTCTAGTGCTAATCTGTTGTTACTACTCAGCATTCAAGATGGAGGGATGACAATTTTAGGCCAAGTTAGAGTAAAGGGAGTACAGTTTGGAGGAAGCAAGAATGAATTAAAAAAAAAAAAAAACGCAATTGAGATGAAGGGGACAAGGACAATATAGGCTCCTGAAGTCTGACGGAGCATTAAAAAAAAAATGAAAATGAAAGAAAGAAAGAAAAATGTAGGTATTGTAATATATAAGAAAACTGTGACGCCTAAAAAAAAAGGAAGAAATTTAGTCACACACACACACACACACACACACACACACACACACACACACACACACACACACACACACAGAGTACAACATAATACCCACTCTCGCTTCGCTCGGACGGGTATGAGAGAGAGAGAGAGAGAGAGAGAGTGTAAAAGTGCTAAACAAATGCGGGATCGTCAGGGCCGTAACAATGGGCTTCGCTAAAATCTATATGAGCAAATCCCCTCAAAGACTTGCTCACCTCACCCCATCCCATCCAAAATTTACGTCATTGAACTGAGCAAGTTAAATCCCTCGTTTCTTTTGTAAATAATAATGACTTTGTGTATTGCCACGAGTTGGAAAAATGTCAGTGAGCAGGAAACAGGATTGGGCTGATGATGGTGGTGGTGGTGGTGGTGGTGATGGTGGTGGTGAAATGATATAAGTAGCGATACACGGGTGGGTCGATGCTGATGATGCTGATGATGATGGTGACGATGATGATGATGATGATGATGAACGTGGTGTTAGCTGTGGTGGAAATGTAGGGAGGGATTCAGAGCTGGGTCGATGATGATGATGATGATGATGATCATGATGATCATGATGATGGTACTGAAAACCGGAGAAGCTCCCTTTTCATCAGTAACACAGATTCACAGCAATAAAAACTGAATGGCAGACTTACAACGCATTAGCACGTATATAACACGATATTTAGTTAATCCTCTCATGCTGGGGACAACTCTAGTACACAGGCATTACCTAGATTAGCAGATTATACTAGAGTAGGTCAGATCAGAAAATATACTCGTAATACACATTAGCTAAGTACACACACACACACACACACACACACACACACACACACACACACACACACACAAATAAGTCCTGATTTGTATTTATAAAAGATCCTAACACATTTTTAATATCAAGGAAATCATCATAACAGAAGATTACGAATATTAACAAGTATCATATTTTTGGGTAGTATTCTGCACATTCACATTTATTCCAAATTTTCTAAGCACACTAATGCCGCTCCCAGACATTGCCCTTGACGGGTGACCTTGACCTTGGACCAAAATCGTATCACTTCTCAATTTTACACACACACTGTATGAGCGAAGTTTGACCTCAGTCGGATCAAACATTGGTGAGATAAGGCCACATTCTCAACTCTGACACTGAATCATGACCTTTGACCTTTACCTGGACCGATCTGCATCAGAGTTGAGTGACTCCTTGCCTGCCTCACACACAATGTATCTGGCGAGTTTGGCCCAAATCTGATAAGGCATTAATTATATTTCACCATAGTTTGAACTTTGACCCTAATTCGTATCTTTTGACCTTCACCGACCTCTAATCACTTCATCCCTGACTCACACACAATGTATGAATAATTTTCCGTTTAACTTGAATACGTCACTGATGCGATATTTTGTCAACACAGATACGCGCATATACAAACACATGCAGACACCGACTCGATCATGTTAGTTAAGCAGTCAGTGTCGGTAATAAGCAATCTTGTAAACGACACGCAGATAATCTCAGCTTCGTTGTAAAGTTCTTAGTAACAACCTTGCATATTACTTAACTATATATCTATCTTTAGCCAGACGTCTTAATCCAGTAAGGGGCGGGCATGAACAAATCGCCCTGTCCCCTGCCATTTCGCTGCCCTCCCCCCAACTTACACCCCCCTACTGCTTAAGCTTATTTTATGAACTTAGCCCCGAGGAAACGCAAGTGTACCAAACATTTTACAATAGACACGGAAGCCAAAGGAATGACGAAGCTCCGGCATCTGATATATATTTAGTGAAGTCGAGTCAAAATGGTAAGAGAGAGAGACCCTTTGTGGTGCGGGAGGAAGGCTCTGTGAAGAATCTAGTGAGAAGGACCATTAGGGAGTTCCGGATGGTGTGATGGGAGCAGGAGTGTGTAGGTGTGTGGGGGTGTGGGGGCGTGGGTGTGGGTGTGTGGGTGTGGGGGTGAGAGAGAGAGAGAGAGAGAGTGTGTGTGTGTGTGTGTGTGTGTGTGTGTGTGTGTGTGTGTGTGTGTGTGTGTGTGTGTGTGTGTGTGTGTGTGTGTGTGTGTGTGTGTGTGTGTGTGTGTGTGTGTGATACAATCACAAATAAAAAGACAATAAATCAGCAAGCATGTAAACAGAAAGATAAATGAGATGGGGGAACACAGCAGTGATATAGGAGGCTGAAAATAGGAATGCACGACAACAAAGTAAAAGAAAACCTGAAACTCTGAGTGAACAGGGTAAGAAATCTGGGAGGAGGAAGGGAAGACATAAGAAGAGAAAGGCAGATGGAGAGAACTGGAAGGATGTTTCAGATGAGGAGGAGGAAGATGAAGGAGAAAGAGACTGATAATGACAGAAGGAGAAAAAGACATATAGAGAGAATGTGGAAGATATTTAAGATGAGAAGGAGGAAAATGAAGACAGAAAGGGAGTGAGAATGATGATGAGAGAGGGAGGAAAAGACAGACAGAGAGTTAAGATGAAAAGAGGGAAACGAAGAGAGAAAGGGAAGAAAACTGATGGTAAGGAAGAAACTGGCAGAGAAGATAAAAGGAGGGAAAAAGAAAAACAGATAGAATGGGGAGAAGACAACATACGAAAGAGGAAAGAGAATGAGGCAGAGAGAAAGGGAAAGAAATTTAGAGTGAGAAAGAAGAAAATGAAGACAAAGAGGGAATGACACTGATGAGACGGAGGAGAAGAAGGCAGAGAGAGAGAGAGAGAGAGAGAGAGAGAGAGAGAGAGAGAGAGAGAGGAAACAGACAGACAAGGAGAAAGGAAAGAATATTTAACAAGAGAAGAATTAAAAAAGGAAATCAGAGCGATGGAAATGGGAAACATAAATTAAGCAGCAGGACAAAGATAGACACAAAAAGAGGAAGAAAATTTAAGATAAGGAATAGGAAAAAAAAGGCAGGCAGAGAGGAGAAGGAAGCTTAAATTAAGAAAGAGGACATGGGCGGATGGAGAGAAAGGGAAGGAAATTGAAGATGGTCGCTAGGAAGATGAATTCTGATCGTCCAGAGATTGTGTCCGCCAGTTTTGGAATTACGCTTTGGTAAAATTGAAGAACTATTTTTTTGCTTACTTTTGGCCATGTAGCGTTTATATCTGCTGGAATATGTCGTCCATCATAATCTAGAATTTTATAAGAAGTTCTATGTTCTAGGCCAAAACGTTAATCGTAATGTTTTTTTTTTTTTTTATCTGTGGTGTTCTAGGTTTCTTCTGAGCATAAATAAATAATCTATCTTGGTCAAAATCAAATGAAAAGTGGACAAATCGTAGCTAAAGGGTTAAGAAGGTATGCCTCCCCCTCTGTATACTAAGACGTCGATCGGATACTTTATTCTGGCTACCAACAAGTGATTTTTTTCGGCTAAGAGACGTTCCTTCCCAATAAAAAAGGCCATAAAACTGCCTTAATTAAGCAAGCCATTAACTCCACGAAGGAATAAACCACAAAGACATTATCAGCACGGAAACGCATATAAATTAAAATAAATCTCATGGCCGCAGACCGGTTAATTTTTTTGTCTACAACTGAATAAATTGCAACACCAATCACTTTTACTTTCTCTCTTTAACATTTACTTCACGATTTCAAAACCCACTGAACTCCCATGTTTTGTAAGTTTTTTGTATTCTTATCCTGGAATTTATCTCCCTAGCTTTAAGTCCACCCCAGGGAATTATTATATGATCATTATTTTCGCCTGTTCCTATTTCCACTTTCAACCTTCCCATACCTTCCATAATTTTCTTCCCTTTGCTGGAGGGATTGGTGGGTAGGGGGGAGCCTTTTTGCTTCTGGTATCCTTATATTCAATTTATGGACCATATACCACAATCATAGTCTTTTCAGTAACAAACAGCATCAAAAGGACCAATATAGTATGTTTCTTTCCGCTTGCCTTCCTTGTATTCTTTTGTACTCTCCTTTAGTGCGTGTTCTTTCATATCAGTTTTCCATCTTGCTCTTTTTAATTTTCTCTAACTTCCTCTCCCCTCTCATCCTGCATACCTGTCCTCTCTTCTACGAATACTTCTGATATCCATTCCTATTTTCCTTTCTCTTTTCCACCTATACTTTACCATAATCTCTCCTTTCCTATACTTTATTCTCTTCGACGATTTCTTTTTTTACTTATCGTTTTCCTGCATCACTCTTCCTCGACTTCCGCTCCTTAATCATCTTGCATTTCTTTCATCTCTTTCCAAAATCCTCTCATGCCCTTCACTATACTCCTCTTTTCCTCTCCTTCCCTCTGCCTCCCCTCCCCTCCTCTCCGTTGTCCCCATACCATACTACGATCCCTCTTCTCTTCTTTTCTTTTCCCTCCCTCATCCTCACGCCTTCAGTTTTCTCCTCCCTTCTCCACCTCCTTTAACTCCTCTTTTCTCCCTCACTCCTCGCTCTTCCTCCTCCTCCCAGCCTAATCTCATAACAACAGCTTTCGTGAATACCGCTTCTTCTCCTCTTCTCTGATCCTTCGTTATCTCCTCTTCTCTCCCGCATTCCTCCCCCTCCTTCTCTGTTTCTCCTCCTCCCAGTCTTATATATTATCAAAAGCGTTCTCCATACCGATATTGAGACCTCACAATATATGACATTTTTCCTCTCTCAGAATATCGAAGTTTTTTCTCCATGAATATCTTAAGGCGGGCAGTCCACCTTATCTGTTAGGAAAATTACGTTCCTTTTCTTCCCTTTTCCTTCCTTGGTTTTTCTTGGTTTTTATGCTCATTTGGGGTGTTGGGGAGGAGTGCCTTCACGCGGTGGCATCGATGTGGCTGGGTCATGAAGCTGCCTGGTTATATATACTCGTACTTTCCTCAATCTCCCGAAAGGCAAATCGTGGAGTGAAAAAGGAGAACTTCAACCAACCATCTATGTCGAATCAAAGGTGTCTAAGTTGACCTTGCCATGTGACTTTGACCTTTGACCTATTATTCCAAAAAACAATAGGTGCCCCCTTGGCTGACCCTCAACTCTTTCACCAAGTAGGGCTGAAATCAGATGAAAACTGCTTAAAAAAAAACTACTATACAACACCTCAGCCCCTTACATAGCTACATGCAGTAGCGGGAGAGTAACAGGCTGAGTCGCTTGTTAACAGTCGATAGGAAAAAACAGAATAAACACGGCATCGGCTATAAAGGGCTAATTACGGCAGCAGCGATATCGGACAGGTGACATGACTAATTAAGAGATTCAGGTGTCACCCTCCCTGGATCTCCCCCTTCCCCTCTCCCCCGCTCTGCCACCCCATCCAACCCTCCTACTGCACGTCCCTAATCCTCCCCCTCCCTACCCTCTCCCTCCCCACGTCCCCACCCCACTACCCAGTAAACACCCCCCCTCACACACCCACTCAATCATCTCATCCCGCCCTCATTAAAACCCCACCACTCTGTCAGCCCTCACATCCCTCACCCCCACCCCTCCACTCCCTCACCCCAGTGCCCTAGCAATCCGTCCACCCCCTCATTCTCCCACTCACTTCCCCTCCATCACTCATGCACCCCCACGCACCCCTCCCCCCCTACACAATCTCTCACCCCTCTCCCTCCTCAGCTCTCCCTTCCATCTCTATGCAAATGAGGGTGAATTGTGGCGGAGCAGCGGCCGTGGCAGGTGAGAGAGAAGAGGAAATAATTGTGAGTTGTAATGCAGCTCTTTACAAACCCCGGACAGGGGCGGAATATTCATCATGAGATTTACGGCAGAATTCTGTGTGGCCCTGGGGATATCCTAACACCATTTCCTTAGCGATTTATTCTGCTCGTTGCAACCCATTATCCTCTTGTTTATTACTGATGTGGATCATGTCAGTACTGAAACTTCTCGTACGTAAGCCATATATAACAAAATTTAAGGTGTAAAATCCAAAATAAATCGCTCAAAAAGACGTGTCACGAAGCTCCCAAGGAACTCATAATTCGACCTTCAATTACCTCCGAGAATAATGAACAGTCATTTTCCAACTGCATCTTTAGTTCTTCCCAGTTCACAGATGTGGCTTGTCACTCAGAGTAGAGTCACCCGAAGGAAACACAACATCGAGTGAGTGGATGGCGGGCGCTCTTACCTACCGCGCAACGCAATATCTTTTTCAAAATAAATGGCCACACACACACACACACACACACACACACACACACACATTCAGACCCTTTAAATATATCTGTGTAATATTTCCTGCTCGGTTTTTTGCTGTTAATATAATTTTTTTTTCCTCTTTTTTTTTTTTTTATCATGATGTTGGCGAAGGAGTTGGATGCCTTCACGTCCTGGCACCAATGTAATCAGGTGATGGAGCTGCCCGGTTATATACCGTCCCTCTGTGCCCTCCTTGTAACCTGAATGAAAGGTGATGGATCAAAGAAGAAAGGTTGACCTGCTACTACTACTACTACTGCTGCTACAACTATTACTGCTACTACTACTACTACTACTAATAATAATAATAATAATAATAATAATAATAATATAATGTGAAAATAATCTGCCACCATTGTAATCACATTTAATACTCTAAAGCCTCGTTAAGAACCAACAGATATTCATTTTAATTCACCTCCAATTTGTGTAGCAACAATATCTCTCCTTTTTTTTTATTTTTTAGAACATAGCACTGCAGCTTCGGCCGTGGTAAAACAAGAAAAAAATATATGATAAAGTTAACCTCACAAATATCCTGTGTCAGAGTTGTAGCTACACACACACACACACACACACACACACACACACACACACACACACACACACACACACACACACATTCAGTCTCTTCGTCTGTCAGTCTGTCTATATTATCTAGCCATATATATCTATCTTTTTATCAGTCGGTCTGTCCATCTATCTATGTCTGTTTGTCTAGTTGGCTGGCGTGCTGGCTACACACACTTAGTCTCTCTCTCTCTCTCTCTCTCTCTCTCTCTCTCTCTCATGCTTTGATACGTGGCTACAGTCAGTTTTTCTTTCTTTCCACTACATCAGTACACCTCTCCACCCTGCAGGCCTTTTGACTTCCAACCCACCATCATTTTACTTCACTTCCATCACTACATATATATTTTTCGTCTCTGCATATACGCCTGTAAAGTGAGCGCGTGACGAGCAAGCGAGAGTTTGTACATAAGCCTATCATACTTTCATCCTGGTGTAAACTCACAATTCTGGTGAGGTAGGTGAAAAAAAAAACAGAAGAATAATTGAGATAAAATATATACTTTCTCACGTTTCTTCCCTCACACACACACACACACACACACACACACACACACACACACACACACACACACACACACACATTGAGGGCGCGTGCAATCAACATATGAACATGAAAAATATGTACCCTGCATTATTTATTCACTTCCTTCTACCACTGCCACAACCACGCCCACACCTGCAGACTGACCCGACCCCACAACACACAAGATGCCGCCAGGTGAGTTCCTATTTACGGACCGCCCCATAGCCTCCCCTCCCCCTCCCCCCCACCCCAAAGATGCCATCCCCCTCTCCTCCCCTCCATCTAGAGTTATGACCCCCGTTAAAGGTATAGCATCCTTCAAAAGCCCCATGTTTAATACTATAAAGGGTGAAGGGGTCTGGAGGGACGGGTAGCTGGGATTAGAGGGGAGGGTAGCTGGGATTGGAGGGAAGGGTAGCTGGGATTGGAGGAAAGAGTAGCTGGGATTGGAGGTTCCTGACACGACACGATAACATTCAGAGCGTGATGTAGGCAGGGGGAGGAGGGGATTGGATGGGAAGAGGGAGGAGGGGGTGAGATGGGGAGGGGGAGTAGGGGGTAAGGGGAAGGAGGAGCTCAAAGATAGGTAAACAGAAGTACAATATTTCTCTCTCCAAAATCACCTCACATTGTTCTCAAACCCAACCAACCTCCAACCATTCAACCTCCTTGTAATGTCCTGCTACCCACACTGTATGAGAAGATGTGACGTTACCTAAGAGCCACTTGGGTTGCTGTGGAACGGAGCTGTACAAAATTCTACATAGGTGTGGCTTTCAGGTTTTCATGGCACTTAGTTACTACTGCTACTACCATTACTACTACTACTACTGCTACTACCACTACTACTACTGCTAACAACAACAACAGCAATCTTCAGAAAAACGGGGAATATCGCTGATTCTTTGAGTGTATCATATTTAACACAGGGGAAAAAAAAAAAAGGAGCAAAGGGGGAGATAAAAAGAAGACGAAGAAGACGACGAGGAAAAAAGAAAACTGATGTGTAGAAGGAGATGAGGAAATGTTAGGTGTGTGAAGAGCTGGGCTGAGTGAGTGTATGAACTTATTTCTCCTTGGACAATACAGAGGCGGTGATGGGACTGGGAGGGGAAAAAGGGGGGAAAGGAAATGGATGGAGGGGGGGAAAAGAGAGGGGAAGGAGGGGATGAAGGGGGAAAAGAAGCAATGGGAAGCGGAAGGAAGAGAGAGAAGGGGAGGGGGGAAAAGGGGGAAGGGTAGGGGGGAAAAGAAGTAGGTTGACGAGGAGGGAGTAGAAACGCGAGGGTAAAGAGGGGAAAGGGAAACAGACAGGGAAAAAAGAAGCAGGTGGAGAGAAAAAGAAGTTCGTGGAAGATGAGGAAGTAGAGAGGAGGGGGGGGGAAAGAGGGGGAAGGAAGCAGGTAGGAGGAAAAAAGATGTACGTGGAAGAGGAGGGAGGGGAGACGAGGGAGAGGGAAGCGGATGGCAGGGAGAAGATGGAGGGGAAAAGAGGCAGAGAAGAGGCGGATGGAAGAGAAGTTAAAAGGCCTTGTATATGCAGGTGATGAAATACAAGGTAACAATGAAGGCTATTTCTATTGTAACTGCCGCCTTGAGAACAAACTCCTAATTTGTAAAACAAAAAAACAAAAATAGCAAGACTGTATTAAAAGTTATGTACTGGAGGTGAATGAATTAATATGATAAATCTCATAAATACTTTAAATATGGAAAATAGCTGGAAATATAAGAAATAACTTTAACTGTGAGAAAAAGTATAAGTATAAAAAGTAGCTAGAAACTGAAATTTGATAACTAACTTTGAATATGAGAAATAAGTTTAAATATAATACCTAGAAAAAAAAAATGATAATATCTCTAAATGTGAGAAATGGCTTTAGATATGAGAAATACTTTCGAACATGAGAAATAACTTTAAATATGAGAAACAGCTTTAAATACGAGATAGCTTTAAAGATGAGATATAGTTTTAAAGACGAAAACTACTACCAAATAGCAGACGTAGCTTTAAAAACGAGAAATAGCTTTAATATATGGGAATTAACTATGAATATATGAATAGCTGTAAATATCTGAAATAGCTTTAACATACAAATAAAACGGGTGTAGCTTTAAATATGAGAAATAGCTTTAAATAACGAGAAATAGCTTAATTACCAGATAACGTTAAATATGAGAAATAGCTTTAAATATGAGAGATAGCTTTAAATACGAGAGACAGCTTTAAATACGAGAAATAGCTTTAAATATGAGAGATAGCTTTAAATTCGAGAAATAGCTTTAAATACGCATCCCCCTACCATTTCCCTGACTCAAATGGCAGTCATAATGTCTCCACCTTTTCACGGTCCGCAGAAAAGTTTAAATTACTGTCTTGAAGTTTTCTCTCACCATTTCTGAAGTTAAATCCCATATAATAAATCTTTCAGAGAGGAGATTTATTTGTCGTGTGTGTGTGTGTGTGTGTGTGTGTGTGTGTGTGTGTGTGTGTGTGCAAAGGGTAAAAATGCGTTCGATGAGCGTGCCTAAAAGCATGAAATTAAGCATACCTAAAATATACTCATAGTGACCGTGGTTGTAAGTATACGCTACGGCACAACACTATCTTTTCTGTGCATAATGTGATTGCTAGAGTGCGCACACACACACACACACACACACACACACACACACACACACACACACACACACACACACACACACACACACACACACACTGTTTTTGGTCTCTGTGTGTGTGCGGAGTGTCAACTGTAGAAAGATTACACAACATACACCTAAACACACAAGTATTTTTGGACAAACACATATACATGAATTAATACCCATGCTCAAAATAAATACACTCTTCATCACCTCCCCAGCCTTCTCAACATTTTTTATTTTTTAATTTTTTTGGGTCCGTGAGCGAAAGGGTGTCTGCTGGGGAGGCCATGAAATATACATACACACGATTCTGTATTTATCCATATATACGTAACTAATATTTACACACACACATACATTATATACACAATACACTCTTTCTCCAGCCTTCTCAACACAATTTTCTCTCTGGCCCCTGAGCGAGAGGGTGTCTGGTGGAGAGGCCATAAACACCGGGGTGGGGGAAGATGGCCGCCCCAAATTCCACTCCTCCTCTGGACAACCCGGGTTTAAAACACGCTGACACGGCGTTCTGGGGATGGGGGGGTCGAGGAGCGGGGGCCGAATTCACAGAGGGTCTTATACTCCTTTCACCTCTACTTGGCCCAGATTTTCGTCATTCCCGTGGCTAATATCACGTTGTACAGGAACAGAAAGGCAATGACACCATTTCTGTGGCACTAATTCATGATCATTATTTTCCAGTGGTGAACTATTGCTGCAGCTCATATTCAGGAAGGGGAGATGGCAATTTTAGGCCAAGTCAGAGTAAAAGGAGTATAGAACCGTATTCTCAGAGGATCTTAACACCTACACTCCAATTTTTTATCTACTACACCCACACGATTTTAAATTCATCATAGGAAAAATATGTGCAGTATTTTGGATTTAATCGAGGCTATATTTAACTTTGGCTGTTCGAAAAATCTCTCCAAAATTGAGCTAAATCATCTATAGTAAATATACGCTTTACAATACGTCATCAAGCTGAAGAGGGTAAGCTGTTTTTAATTTACGATAATTCAAGCCTCGTAGCAGGTAATATCACAGAATTTTGCGATAATCAAGTCCCTGGAGCAGTTAATTCATTTCAGTTTTTATTTTTTTATTGATTTTTTTATTTTTTATTATTATTATTTTTTTTTTTTTTTGCATTTTGTCACACTAATATTCACTCGTTTGATTTTGACGTGTTTTAATATTAATCTTTATTTTTTCTTTACTCTTAAGTGCTTTAATACTCACTCTAGTATGATTCTGATGTGATTTGATATTCACTCTAGTTTGATTCTGACGTGCTTCAATATTCACTCTAGTATGATTCTGAAGTGCTTTAATATTCAATCTAGTATGATTCTGAAGTGCTTTAATATTCACTCTAGTATGATTCTGAAGTGCTTTAATATTCACTCTAGTATGATTCTTTAATATTCACTCTAGTATGATTCTGAAGTGCTTTGATATTCACTCTAGTATGATTCTGAAGTGCTTTAATATTCACTCTAGTATGATTCTGAAGCGCTTTAATATTCACTCTAGTATGATTCTGAAGTGCTTTAATATTCACTCTAGTATGACTCTGAAGTGCTTTAATATTCATTCTAGTATGACTCTGAAGTGCTTTAATATTCATTCTAGTATGACTCTGAAGTGCTTTGATATTCACTCTAGTATGATTCTGAAGTGTTTTAATATTCACTCTAGTATGATTCTGAAGTGCTTTAATATTCACTCTAGTATGATTCTTTAATATTCACTCTAGTATGACTCTGAAGTGCTTTAATATTCATTCTAGTATGACTCTGAAGTGCTTTGATATTCACTCTAGTATGATTCTGAAGTGCTTTAATATTCACTCTAGTATGATTCTGAAGCTTGAATATTCACTCTAGATTGGCTGTTAGGTATCTATGAGTGAAGAAATCCCGTATACACAAAGAATCTTATACACAATTAAGCCTAAGAGACTTTATAAATATGCTCTATGGTAGGAGCAGGGGAAATGTAAGATGGTTCTTTAATTTTCTCGTATGTTGCGATGGTAATGTGTTGATATTTTTATTATTATTATTATTATTAGTAGTAGTAGTAGTAGTAGTAGTATAGTCCTTGCTGTTGTTTTTGTTTTTGTTATTGTCCTTGTTGTTGTAGCCCCAGGTTCATCTGTAATGGGAACCCGGTGGACTGAAGGCTGAAAATGCCCTTCTCCTGCAGCTCACTATCATACTTTGTGGGTATTGAGGGAATTGAGTGACATACATATAACCGGGCAGGGGAGCCACTCGGTTATATCGGTGCCACCACGTGAAGGCGTCTCTCCAGCACCGCGAGACTGAATATTTAGTTGCAGTAGACAAAAATAAATCACCAAGGAGGATATACTACGAAAGGAAGGGGAGAAGAGAAGTATGGAGAGATGTATTGGAGAGGAGAAGTATTGGTGAGGAGATGTATGGAGAGGAGAAGTATGGAGAGGAGAGGTATGAAGAGGAGAAGTATGGAGAGGAGATGTATTGGAGAGAAGTATGGAGAGGAGAAGTACTGGAGAGGAGATGTATGGAGAGGAGAAGTATGGAGAGGAGAAGTATTGGAGAGGAGAAGTATGGAGAGGAGAAGTATGGGAGAGGAGAAGTACTGGAGAGGAGAAGTATGGGAGAGGAGAAGTATGGGAGAGGAGAATAATGCAGAGAAGAAGTATTGGAGAGGAGAAGCATTGGAGAGGAGAAGTATTGGAGAGGAGAAGTATTGGAGAGGAGAAGTATTGGAGAGGAGAAGTATGCAGAGAAGAAGTATGCAGAGAAAAAGTATGCAGAGAAGAAGTATTGGAGAGGAGAAGTATGGAGAGGAGAAGTATTGGAGAGGAGAAGTATGGAGAGGAGAAGTATGGAGAGGAGAAGTATTGGAGAGGAGAAGTTTGGAGAGGAAAAGTTTGGAGAGAAGAAGTATTGGAGAGGAGAAGTATGGAGAGGAGAAGTATTGGAGAGGAGAAGTATGGAGAGGAAAAGTTTGGAGAGAAGAAGTATTGGAGAGGAGAAGTTTGGAGAGGAAAAGTTTGGAGAGAAGAAGTATTGGAGAGGAGAAGTATGGAGAGGAGAAGTACTGGAGAGGAGAAGTATTGGAGAGCAGAAGTATGGAACGTAGAAGTATTGGAGAGGAGAAGTATTGGAGAGGAGAAGTATTGGAGAGGAGAAGTTTGGAGAGAAGAAATATTGGAGAGGAGAAGTATTGGAGAGGAGAAGTATGGAGAGGAGAAGTATTGGAGAGGTGAAGTATTGAGAGGAAGAGAAGGATGAAAAGAAGGCGAGGGTCTGAGAGAACGTGAGAAGGCCTTTGAAGTCTTAAGTCTTATCTTTTGTAAGTGGACTGCGGGGCTGGAAGCGAAAGAGGGCCTGGAAGTGTGAGGTGAAGGCTAAGGATGTGATTTCCATGGTAATGACAAAAAATAAAATTCCCTGGTCCCTTAAAAAAAGAATGGAGAGAGAGAGAGAGAGAGAGAGAGAGAGAGAGAGAGAGAGAGAGAGAGAGAGAAGATCAGCAGATAGGAAAGGTCAAACAAGATACTTTTGACCGAACTTATGGTTTTCCAAGTCATTTACGAGAAAATCATGAATATATGTAGACACTGGATTACTGTCGGAACTACCTTTACCAGCTTTGATCATAAATACAACTGTAAAAAAAAAATAATAACATGGAGAGAAAAGTGTTTAAAAAGGGCGATAAAAAAGGTATAGATGAAATTCAACACAAAAGGAGACGTGGTAAACCAAGAGTAATTTGGATGGATACGGGTGAGTCATCGCAGTAGTAGTAGTAGTAGTAGTAGTAGTAGTAGCAGCAGCTGCAACCCCAGGCTCATCAAAATGTGAACTCAGTGGACTGTAGGCTGAGGGTTAAAAGTGATGTATATATATTTAGGTAAATGGCCGAGTAACACCGTAGAGTTCAACATCATTTTTTTACCCCTGAAATTACTGTTTATTTATCGTCTACTGGCCTCTGTGTTGAGCCTCAGTGGTCATGTTGGCGGTGGGGATGGAAGGAGAGGAGAAGAGAGAAGAGGTGAGCGAGGGATGAAGGGAGGGTGGAGAGGCGAAGGAAAAATGGTGGGAGGGTGGAGATGTGAAGGAGGGATGGAGGGGGAATGGAATACTGGGATGTAAGGAGGGATGAAGGGAGGATGGAGAGGTGTGGGATGGATAGAGGTAAGATAAAGGTGGGATGGAGTGGGGATGGGGAGATGAGAGAGGGATGGATGGAGGGGCAAGGAGTGTGGAAAAGTAAGAGAAGGAGGTAAGGGATGAAATGTGTAAGTGAATTTAGTGGTATGGAAGGATGGGATATTCGGGCAGGAGTGGAAGTGAGGGAGGATAGAGGAGAGGAGGTGAGGACAGAGAAGGGGGAGAAACAGAGAGGATAAAGTGATGTGGGAGTGAGAGTGAAGAGGGATAGATGAGAGGGAAGGGAGAGAGAGATACAAGGGATAAGGTGATGAGGGAGGGATATGTGGGAGGGGGAGAAGTGAGGTAATGAGGGACAGCGTCGGGGAGGGGGCAGGGGATGTGGGAGGGGAGGGGAGAGAGGAGGGGAGTGTGATGTAAGGTGCAGAGAGGAGGTGGGGGAGGGAGATGCAACTGGGAATGGCTCACTACACACACAGCGAGGCATGCGACTGAGAGTGTCCCTTTAAGCCCACCGAGTTATCAAGCCCTTTTATCTTATTCTTTATGCCAATTGTATGTGGTGCTTAGATGTGGCAGAAGACTGTATGTGGAATGTATGTCGTATTTAGCTGTAGGGATCTATTGTGTGTGGTGATGTATAGCTTGGATGTGGCTGTAAGTTGTATGAATCTGATTGTTTGGGACAGGGATACGGATATGGTGTGTGTGTGTGTGTGTGTGTGTGTGTGTGTGTGTGTGTGTGTGTGTGTGTGTGTGTGTGTGTGTGTGTGTGTGTGAGAGAGAGAGAGAGAGAGAGAGAGAGAGAGAGAGAGAGAGAGAGAGAGAGAGAGAGACAGCCCGTAGAATTTCCTACCTTTCCAAGAATCTGACGTAAGTTCCCTTTGACATAAGCGACGGGAAAGCCAATAACGAAGATATGAGCAGAAATCTGAGCTTAGAGGGGTCTATTGAGAGAGAGAAGGCAACGAGGCACTATGGCAACGGCAAGGAGGCGAGAAACAGGCGATATTAGGGAACAACAACAAAAAAGACAGTTAATAAAAAAATAAATATATAAATGATGGTGACGAGAGATGTAGAAATATACTGCGTTTACTCTAACCTGGCCAAAATCCCCACCCCTTTGCAGCCCGGTTGACGGCCAAGTGGACAGATTGGAAGACTGATTTGATGGGTAACTAGGGTGATTCATTTCTGACTTATACTGCTAAAACTCATTGATTTTTAGGTAATCACGACGTTATAATCCACTTGTTAGTGTGGCCCAGTTCCGTCAGATAAAGGCAAACCGACCATAGTAATGATGAAGCTGGTTTTGTTTAGAAGTGGATGTGGTAAAAAAAAAAAATACATGCCCTTTGACAGAACTGTTTTTAATACAGATGGTGGGGAAGGATGTGTAGTAGTAATGATGAAGTTGGCTCTGCTGTATGGGTGGTTGTGGAAGAAAAAGGAAGACAGGAAGCAGATACGTTGTTACGGATCTTAAGGCGGAAAGTGGGAAAGGATGTGGCAATAGTAGTGATGAAGATGGGCTTGTTGTAGGAGAGGCTGGGAGGAGAAAATATGAGAGGAAGTAGAAGCCAAGAAGTCAACAACACATTACTACAGTAAGTACCAAACAGCCCTGAGCATCCACCACCCTAATGAAATACAATCCCTGCCAAGAAATGTACACTCTATACTCAGCTCACATTAACTTGGAGATCTTAGTATTTTTGCATCTTATTTCCTTTGGCCTAGTGGTAAAATAAGGTAATACTTTAAAACTACATCCTTTCCAGAGCGTTTCTTCATGACTAGCAACAAATTTCAGCTCTACTCTTCTCACAAATAAGCACTCAAGAAGGGGGTGGGAGCAACTATAGGCCAGAATAAAGCTCACCGATTACAGCAGCCACCAGTGAAAAGGTTTGCTGCTGCCACTGACGAAACGAAGAGGTCGACATAAATAAGAACTCCACGGCAAGGGCACCTGGGGAGAGAGACATTTACATTCTACGATAAAGGCAGAGGAGGAGCGTCGACGAGGCAGCAAGACACACACAGGCAACGCTTATGTTTTATATTCGGGTAGATAAGAGCTTCCCAGAGCGACCTCGTAGCGGAAATCAGCGATGGGCCACAAAGGACGCTTCAGCAACACACACACACACACACACACACACACACACACACACACACACACACACACACACACACACACACGAAGTACCATCACGACTACCGCTAAAGGGTGAGCTTCCTACCGCCAGGCTACCTACCAGTACCTTTATGGCTGGTGCTGAAGGGATACTGCAAACGAGGCTTTAGGGGCGCTTACGATCTGGGCCGAGTGGTTACGGTTACAGCTAAAATGGCACTTCACCTTGTTAATATTTTTTTTACAGACGATGAACAGAGGAAGGAGAAACACATTAAAAAAATCCATACACTAGATTATATTCAAAAGCCGCTGAACATTAACATCTCTTGGAGGATCTTTATGTGTGTTACTTGGGACAGCAGCTTGGCACACTGTTTCAAGAAGCCCAAAAGACCTACGTGCCACACACCTTCGCATGTCACCACTTCAGCGCTCATAAATGCTTGACCTGTCTCATTCAGGGCTGGTGTGAAGCTTCAGACATTAATCTTCTCAGTGTTTATATTTTTATCTCTTGGAATACCCTATGAATAGACACAAGAAAAAGGAATGGTATAATGACAATCGGAAACCTACTAGTAAAGAAACGTTAAAGACCTGCATTCCGAAAGTGGAAATTCACACACACACACACACACACACACACACACACACACACACACACACACACACACACACACACACACACACTGTAGGTACAAGGAGGGAGGGAGAGACACAGAGCGACATGGTGCATTAGGCTACACCCACCCTCCTCTTACAAATGTACAGCGAGAGAGACTAACATGTGGCAGAGATGTGTGTGAGAGACTTTTAGGCTCAACCTGGATTACAGTGTGTGTGTGTGTGTGTGTGTGTGTGTGTGTGTGTGTGTGTGTGTGTGTGTGTGTGTGTGTGTGTGTGTGTTGTGAATGTTCTAAGAATGGCCTTAATCCCAAAACACTGATGAAGCCGAGTTGTAGCATATGAAAATAGCTTTTACATGGAGGGCAGAACAGAATCTATATAGTGTAGTGTAGTGTAGTGGATGAAGAGAACTACACAAAGGCGATATGGACATGTGGAGAGAATGCAGAGAGATAGACCTGCCAGGAATGTACCTAAAATTGCCTTTTGTTTATGTTGCATGGGAAAGAATTCGAACTAGTGATTTGCGATGTGTGAAAATGTGTGAGTGTGTGTGTAATGTGAAGGTGTGAAAATTGTGAAAGTGTATGATGCCATCTGCCAAGCTTAGGGGAACTGCTAGGACTTGGAAAAAAAAATGCTAAGAGAAGAAATGTGAGAAATATATAGCTAAAAGGGAGGCTGGTTTGATATGTGGTTGATAGAGCAAGTACTTGGATTAAATCACTTTCTCTCTCTCTCTCTCTCTCTTTTCCTCCTCTTCCTTGCAGGCTCTTCCCCTTCTCTTTCTCTTCTCTCTCTGTATTCATAACTCCCCCTCTCATCCCTCTTCCCCCTTCCCCTTCACCTCTTTT
The DNA here is from genome assembly GCF_032717465.1 of Coenobita brevimanus. Classification (NCBI taxonomy): domain Eukaryota; kingdom Metazoa; phylum Arthropoda; class Malacostraca; order Decapoda; family Coenobitidae; genus Coenobita; species Coenobita brevimanus. The sequence goes on along the minus strand of NC_137004.1, from coordinate 39,228,290 downwards.
TGTTCGGCCCTTAAGCCTCTTTCTCTTGGGTCGTAAGCTACCAAGAGGAAAAGCGAAGGGAGAGGAGGGGGAGGAAGCGAGGGAGAGGGAAGAGGGGAGGGAGAGATGGAGGGAGAGGGAAGAAGGAAAGAGTGGGTTGGTGAGAGGGAGAGAGGAATGGAAGGTAAGCGAGAAGGGAGAAAAGGGACGGGGAGAGGGGAAGAGGGAAGGAAGAAGAAAGGAGGGATAGGAGAGAGAGAAGGGGGAAGGAGGGAGAGGGAGGAGGGAAGGGGGAGGGAAGAGGGAAGACTGAAGGAAAGGGGTTAATGGGGGGAGGGATGGAAGGAGGAGAGGGGAAGAGAGGAGGGGGAGCAGGAGGCGGGAGAAGGAGAGGGGAAGAGACCAGGAGGCTTAGGTGAAGAGGAAGTTATGAGCACAGAAAGGAGGGGAAGTAGGATGGGCGAGACGGTGAGGAGGCTGGCAGGACAAGGTAAGTCTGATGGAAAGAGAGGGCAGGGAGGAACGCAGAGGAAATATATGAACCAGTGGATAAGAAAAAGGATATGAAAGAACTGAGTTTTTTTTTTACTGAAAATGAACAGAAGATGGAAAATGTATATATAACAAAAATCCATGCACCAGAAAAACAGATTATAGAAAAAAAAAATCCATACACCAGATTACGAGTGTCCTCCATTCACCCAAAAAAAATCTGTAACACTTGGACTTGAACTGCTGTGGGTTGAAGTGAATTGTAATATAAAGAAAGAATGTAAGGAAGAAATATGTAAAGATACTAGGCTACGAGAAATGTCTGGTGGAAAGAGAGAACAAGGCAGAACGCAGAGGAAACAACTGAATAAAAGAATGACAGGAAGTTGAGATATATGCGAGGACTTAAGAACAGTGAAATGAAAGCAAGGAAGACCTCAAAGGAAGTATAAGAATAAAAACGTGATAAAAAGTGAAGAGAAATTAAAAGATGTGGCCATGTAATAAGTCTAACAGAGAGACGGTAAAGAAGGCGTATGGAAGGAAATGGGGGTACAGAAAAACAATGATGAAGAGAGAGAGCAAGGAAGAACGCAGAGGAAAATTATAGAGGAAAGGGAAATACGAGAAAAAATAAAGTGGAATAGAAAACCACACATGACAGCAAAAAATAAGGAGAAATGAGACCAGAGATATGAGAGACAGAAAAGATGGGAGAAGATGATAAAAGAGGAGACACGAGAACACTAGAGTTACGGAAGGAAATAAATATGTAAGGAGTGGTAAAGGACAAACTCTTATTGAATATGCGTACGGAAAAAATGGCAAGGAAATATTCAGAGGTGATAATAATTACAAGTGAGAGGGAAATAATGGTGAAGAGATGTAGTCAAGGAAATGGAATGATGAAAGGAGCGACAATGGAACGGAATGAACGACAGGGAACTGAAACGATAGATGGAGGAAGATGAGGAGAGAGAGGGGAAAAAAATGAGAAACTAATGTATTCCACCTCCTCCTCGTCATCATCATCATCATCATCATCGTCGTCATCACCATCATCATGACCCTTATTACTATTTGCGCACAAGGCAAGATTGAATTCAGAAAAAAAGAAAAGAGAAAATAACAAAAATGAGAAATCAATCAACAGCCTACTCAGTGAAATGGGCCACACAATCATCCATACAAGCCCTTGGAATCCTGGCTCCACCTCACAAGCACGGCCATCCACAAATATTCGAGAGTTACTGGAAGAAAAAATAGAGAAAGAAGCGTAAATAAAGGATGGCCATAAAACAGACAACGAGAAAAACTGACAAAAAAGTTATTGGGACAGGAAGTGGGAGAAAAAGCAATCACGTTTTGTTTTTCCTTTCAGCGACAGGCGATGACACGTGTAATAAAAATTCTATCCAGTCACAAAAGGGAAAACGAAAAAAAAAAGAAAGAAAAAGAAAACTCACTGTGGAAGGGAAAAAATGGTTGCTCCACGTAAAATGTGTTGAAAATGAGAGAGAAAAAAATGTTGCTTAATTTACAAGGGACTGAGATTGAAATAATGAAAACAAATATGGATCCTAAATTTAAATTGGAAAATAAAATAAAAGGACTGAATGTGAATGAGTAAAAATGGGGCTCCACTGAAAATGTACTGAGAATGGGATAACACTGCTTAATTTATAATGTACTGAGAATGAACAAAAATGAGAGTGTAGGGAATGGACGCTTGAGAAGTTGCCGCTGACATATAGCGAATCCAAACTCGTAAAGACAAAGAATAGGTCGAAGGTCAAGGTCACCTGCAAGGTCAACTTCGACTATTTTTATCCGATTTATGCCAAACTTTGTGGAAGGGTTCAGGGTAAGGCAAGGATTAAGGAATTTGAGAGAACAACCAGTCAAAGGTCAAGGTCACAGGGAAAAGAAAACGCAAAATGGAAGAATTAAGGGTCAGACAAGAATGAAGTAATACGCTTTTGAGAGCAGTTGATAGAAAGTTAAGGCCACAGAACAACGTCAAATGTTCGGCCCTAGACCAGTTGGTGAACGCAGGTATGGCGCTGTCTCCTTGTTATATAATGCCTCTCAGGGATGAATAAGGACGATCACACAGGCTTTCAGGGTTGGGGCTGCATAGGTTAGCCTCGGGTCCCTACGCTCCTGATGGTGTAAAACGGCTGTATATGAGATAGAATTATACAAAGTGACGGGAGGACAACAGAAGAGATAGAGCAATATAAAGCTTCACGCCGCGGAGAGTCAGTTCATGTATACACAGTCGCGTGGCTCCGTCGTGGAATATTCATCGTAAATCTTCTCTTTTCTCACTCCCTCAAAGACAGGTTGGTGTGTCAGGAGCTGGAGTGCTAAATTTACAGGCAGCCTCCGGAGTCTTCAGTGTCCAGGGGCAGAGTGAGGGAGAGAAGGAAAGTTTTATATGCAGTGGTATTTATGTGTTTGTTGTGGTGCTGCAGTGGAACGATTTAGATTGGTGCTGCGATGTTCTTTCTAGTGTAAAAGATTGTGTGTGTGACAACCGCTGAGTGTTAAATAGCTTGAGTTATTAATGAATAAGCGTATATAGCCTACGATATAAGCAGATGACAATAATTAATCCTATAAGTCAAAGGAAGTCTCTTTTATTTTATTTTTTCTGGGTTAATTCACTCTATTGTTTTTTCTAATCTTAAGTGACCACGCCTCTTAGTGAAGGGTCAAATAAGGCTATATAAAAAAACCCTCTAGTTCGAAAAGTTTATTTAATTCTGAAGAAAAGTCTCTATACCAATGCCTAAGTTTAGAAGTCCGCGACCATACATGCAAGTGTGATTCTATTTTTTCACAAACTGATGGTAAATAAAACTGATACTGAGCGACATGCAGCTACGGCGCCGCTAGTGTGTCCCCAACGAGTATCTTGGGCACTTTTTTTCCTTTTTAATTGATATATGTCCGTCCTATCATTAACCCTTATCTAGAGCCTCAGGTTTGATTTTAGGGCTTTCCATCTAACTGAGCTTTTCCTTCTGTTGTAATCTTGGGCCAGACTCTGAGTGTGTGAATGTCAGTGAGTCCCCCGCCTGGGAGTGCTACCAAAGACCAACTCCCAGACTTTTACTCTCACAACAGTCCTTTGAAAATACCTCCCAGGACAATGTTAACGACCCATCTCATTGAATTACGTGATTGAAAATACTGCACAAATTATATAATGATAGAAAGACGAGAAAATTTAATAACATCCACAGAACCGGTTCCCAATATACAATAATTATTTCTGGATTTATACGTTAATGAAGTGAAGGAGGTAAATAAGCTGCACAAAATATATAATGGAGCTTAGACGAGTAATTTTATAACATTCGGGGTACCAGTTTCTCTTATGCCACATCAATTTCCAGCTTAATAATTGCTTCGGTGGAGAGGAGCGTTCATCTCTGCGTCAGTGTGCCGAAATAGAGTTGTTGGGAAGGTAATGCAGGTTGGAGAAAGCCATTACCCTCACGCAATCCAGTTTCCCACCACGCACTCTCCTCTCTCCCTCCATAACTTTCTCTCCTCTCTCTCTCTCTCTCTCTCTCTCTCTCTCTCTCTGGCACCTGGTTCTTCTCTCCCTCAGTTCTCATTCGTCATCTTCTCTCCTTTACCTCCCACTTCTACGTCTTTATACTCAGTTGTTGCTCATTTTAATATTATTCTCTCTGCCATCATCTCACTCTCTTTCCCTTCTCTTTGGCACTAGGGATTTCTGTCTCTCATTTAATTCGATTAGTTTGCCTTTTTTCTTTAATTATGTCTACCTTCTACTACTTCCTTGATTTTGTTTGTCCCTCAACGTTACCCTTGTAATATTATTTTCTCTAATGATAGTTCTCCCTCCTATCCTCATTTTTTTTTTTCGTTTCTGCTTTACTTTCTTTAACTGCCTGCTCTTTCTCCTATTAATTTCTTACTCATTAGTTTCATTCTTCCCCTTCATTTTTCTTCACTTGATTTTTCCTCTCCGATCTCTTGCGCTTTCTCTCTTTCCTTTCTTTTTCCTTCGTTTCTCAATTAGTCTCCCTTCTCTCACCTCCGTCTCTTATCCTTCCCCTCAAAAATGAGCGTCTCTTTTCTCATTCCGTTGTTTTCCTTCCTCTCATACTCCTCCTCCATCACTAATTTTCATTTCTTAAATCTCGTTCTTTCTCCTTTTGCTTTCTTGGCCTTTATTTAATACTCATTTATTTTTAGTATTTCTTATCTCCTCCCGCTCTCTTTTTCCTTCCCCTTCTCCGCACCTAGACTTCCTTCCCTCTCAATTATCCTTCACTAGAGCTTTTTCTCCACATCCTCCTCCTCCTCCTTCACCTTCCCTCACTTTCGTCACCCTTTATTGTTTCTCATTTGGTCTTACTCTTCTTGCTCACATTTCCCACTTTCTTCATTTTCTCTGATATGAGCATCTCTTTCCCCTTGTCATACGTCTACCATTTTCCTCCTCTCTCAGTTCCCCTTCTTCGCTGTTTTTCCCCTTAAAATTTTCTCTTTCCCTTCTTGCTGTGTTTGGCTTCCCTTGTTACTTCATTTGTTTCATTCACCTCTCTCTCTCTCTCTCTCTCTCTCTCTCTCTCTTTCTCTCTCTCTCCTTGTGTTTTTTTACCAAGATTCTCTCCTTGTCTCTACTTCCATCACTTCTTACTTTCCTTCCCTCGTGTTTCACTTCCTCTTGCTTTCCTTTCATTTCCATTTGACTCATTTCCTCTCATTCTCTTTCGTCTCATTTCGTTCTTCTTCATACCTGGGCGTCATTTCCTTATCTTTTTTTTTACTCCTCCTCCGTCTCCTCCTCTTCCTCCTCCTCGTCCTTTCTCTTCCTGACCCTCCTTCATTACTCTCTTCCTCTCCCTGTTCCCTTGGGTCTCCTCTACTCGTCCTCCACCTCCTCCTCTCTTCCTCTTCCTACTCCTCTTCCTCCTCCTCTCTTTCTCTTCTTCCAGCAATCACTGATTTTCTTCGTCTTGCTTCGTTACTCATTTCCTCACATTGCTCCCTTGGGTCTCCTCGTCGTTCATTTCCTCTCATGATCCTCTTGGGCCTCCTCTCCTCCTCCTCCTCCTTCCCCTGTTCCTTCTCTCCCCACTTTTCCTTCATTCTCCTCGATTTCTTCCCTCCAACCTCTTCCTCATTCTCTTCTATTTTTTCCGTTTTTCATTTTGCTCCTCCTCCTCCTCCTCTTCCTCCTCGTTCTCCACCTCCTCCTCCTCTTCTTCCTCTCCCTCCTCCTCCTCCTCCTCCTCCTACCACACATTAATTCTGCCTAAGTTCTATTCACTGCGCTCCTCTTCTCTCGCTTGCCCTCTTCACTATTGCGTTTTCTTCGTCAATGCTTGTTGTCTTCAGACTTTCTTTTCTTCACCTTTGTACACAGCTCTGGCAAGGAAGAGGTTAGAAGCGCTCCTTACTGACCTCCTTAGCACTGAAAGACCTTAATAAGTAAATAAATGTTAAAGAAAAATAAATAAAATCGTCAGTTAGTGGCAAGAATAACATGAAAATTGCATTCTACACCTGACTGGCTTCACCTCAGTTCGTGGGCTTCCTCTCGTTATGTTTTGGAGCTTCGTAAAAAAAAAAAAAAAAAAAAAAAAAAAAAAAAAAAATCTGCCACATTTCCCTCAATTTCTGTGTCTCATCTTGTATATAAATTTTCTTTTGAATTTCATAGTTGTCTGATTCTGTGCCATCTGTTGTGATAGGAGGGTGGATGTGACTTGGGTGCCTAGGTGGTCTCTCTCTCTCTTACCTATATATATCTATGTATCCGTAAGTCCGTAAGTAACTGGTACCGGTAATACACGAAATAAACATGCATACAAAACTCGTCCGTGAAAAACAGCCTGAAAAATCTGTGCACGTGGAAGAGTCAGAATGTACAGTGTGGCAACCAGCATTCTAAACCCGGAAATACGGACGCCATTTACTGAAATATGCAACTTTTACGTCGAGTTATGTCACGACCCGTGGAATATATATTTTTGGGGAAGGCATTAGATGCAAAATGTACTGTGAAGTTTGGTTGGTAGGTCTGTAGTAAATGCACGCACTCACGCACTCACGCACTCACACACACACACACACACACACACACACACACACGAGGACGTCACTTTTCCTTAATCCTGCAATTACCAGATAAAATTAATTCATTTTTAGGGAAAGTTTCGAGTCTGAGAGGACAAATACAGCCATCAATAATTCCTCCACTTCTAGAGCAGTCTCCTAAGCTAAGTAAAGTCTTTTGGTATCAAATTATAATCTAAGAGACGTCACGGAATGGAAGGCGTTAAGGTGAGCATTGAATTATATCACACGGTACAGTAAGTGTATAGTGATGGAGTTTATTGTCAGTGCCATTTTGTCGATGCAAGATTTGAGGACAGTACACTTGGATATGATATACTGTCTAGCCCAAATTACGTCTATAAAGGCAATCTTTATTATAAGTAGCCTTCTCTTGATATCTTCTTTTCATAGTTCACATCCACCACCACCACCACCACCAACAACTACAACTACAACAAAAATACAACACAATAACAACACAACAAAAACAGTTCCCCTTCTCTCAGTCTCTCTTCCTCTTACTCGCCGTCCCATTCAGTTTCCTCCCACTCAAGTCCCTTCTCTCCCACTCTCCCTCACTTTCCTCCAAATTCCTTCTCTCCCCCCCCCCTCTCCATCTCTCCTCCTCCTTCCCATATTCCTCCCTCGACTCCAGTTCATCCCTCTCTCCTAAGCCTCCCTTCAGTACAGCTTCCTTTCCCTCCTACTTCTCTCGTTTCCTCCCTCCCTCCTCTCTTCCCTGTAGCTTCCTTTCCCTCCCACTTCTCTCATTTCCTCCCTCCCTTCTCCCTTCCTCCCTCCCTCATCTCCCCCAGCGGGATAATGAAGCAGAGTGCGGTTCATTAACGTGATGTAGGTGGTTGTCAGGGCAGCCTCGTGACGGCCGTGCACATAACTATAGGCCTGATTGCAACACGGAATGCAATGGTGAATCAATTGCAAGCCGGGAATAGAGGGGAAATAGTCCTGGAGAGAGACGCCTTCACGGGGTGGCACTGATCTATCCGGGTGGCTTTGCTGTCTGGATCTACAATCGTCCCTGAGCTTCTTCCCTATCCTCAGAATGGTGGACGGTGGGAAGTGCGGGAGAGAGGCAACCAGGTGGAAGGCAGACTGCAGTTGCCCTCCTCCTCCTCCTGCTTCAGTCCACCATCTTCCTTTTGGGAGACAGGAGGGGGAGGTTGAGAAACGTCTTGGCTGCCGATTAGTGGAGTTGCCTAGCTATATCGGTGCCACCACATGAAGGCGTCCCTCTCCAGCACCATATTCACTAAAGGTCTTAACGATTTCATAAGATTAATCAGACTTTGTGGCTGCAATTATTTTCACAAATCATATATACAGCTTAGTTATGTTTTGTCGCATTCACTGGGGCGACCAAATCCAGTGTGATTCCTTAACCGTATTACGAACTGAATCACTACCACTATCGGGGTTTTACGAACGTGCATGTGGTGTGCGTCTGAGGTGTGTCTGGGGTGTGTCTGTGGTGCGCGTGACATTTTTTTTAGATGCTTTTCGGTGGTGGATAAGGTTGGGGGTTGGTGCGGCTATCAAAGTGTCCCTAGTCTTGTTGCATCTTGGTATTTACTCATGTCTGGGTGTGAAATGTTTGATAACTTAATGTGTGAAAATGGAAATACAAATGAACAGTACTATCCACAATTTAGGCTTAAGAAACTATAAAAATATCGCCCCTGGACTCCTTGAGGTTACCGTACATCCATCTTCCACAACTCTTGCTGTGTTGAGAGGCTGGGGGATAAATTTGACTAGTAACCAAGGAGACGGTATAGTTAGACTTGTGGATAAATTTGACTAGTAACCAAGGAGACGGTGTAGACAGGCTGGGGGATAAATCTGACTAGTAACCAAGGAGACTCATAAGTACCACATAACTAAGTCTTACCAACTTGATATTAAAGCTGCGAGTGACCCAGTTCCTTGAGGTGAAAACAAGTCTCAAAAATCTACGTCCTCAGCCTGAAGAGATTGGACAAAAGAGCATCAATGGAGCCGGGTTGAATGAGATGAGCTGGCAGGCTTCAAAGAAAAGTAATTAGGGAGTTTTTTGCAGAAGACCGGATGAAGGAAGAAGTTCTCGGAAATTTTGGGGGGCCACGTCAAGAAGTATATCATATTCTCTCTCTCTCTCTCTCTCTCTCTCTTTCCTTTACCTGTTCAGCCCCATCTCCTCCTGTCTTCCTCCTTCTCTCCCCCCTCTTTCCCACCTGTTCCCTCCTTTTCTTTCTCCATCTTCCGTCTCTCTCACTCCCTCCTTCGCTCGCCTCCTCCCACGTCACTTCCCGTTCCTTGCTTCCTTCTTTTCCTTCTGTCACCTCTTCCCCTTCCGTTCCACCGCTTCCTCTACCTGCTTGTTTGTTTCGTTTTTCTTTCTCACCTGGGTAGGTAATGACGACCATCATCCACTCACTTCATTTAGCACCACCTACTTCTTCCTTCCCTTTTCTCCTTCTGTTTCTGTGTCTACCCTCCTTTCTTCCTACTTCTCCCTTTCCATTCTGTCACTTTTTACTGCTTTTCTTTCCACTTCAGGTGGCTCTACAATAAGAGACAAGTCCAATGTTTCCTGTAACTCAAGAAACAATTTTCAACGCTGAGTGGTAACAATATAACTGAATTACGGGCTGAAGTGGAGCATACTATGGTAACCTTGTTAACTGAAAGGAGAGACATAAATGCGGCGTCCACCCCGGAGCCAAACCTATACACATTTTTCCAGCGCCTTGTCGTGGTGAGAGGCTGTTAATCGCAAGGGAACATAGGTTCGCTACACGTCCCAGCAGGGATGGTTGCTTGACTGCAGTTGATGGGTCTGCTCAACCAGATAGACCGGCTGATCAACAACAAGAACCTCCTCCCTTCTTCCTTCTTCTCCCGTCACATTTAGCCTATGTCAACATTCTCCCTCCCCCCCTCTCCCTTCCTTCTCTCTCTTTCTCTCCGTTTCTTTTTCCCTTACCTTCCTCCGTCTCTCACCACTCCTCTTTCCTCCGGCCTTTCCCTCCATTTCTCCCTTTCTTTCCCCACTTTCCTCTTCCTGCTTCTCTCCTTTGCCTGCTTTCTCCGTTCCTCTCTCATTCCTCGATCTCTCCCTTCTTACCCTCCCTTCCTCTCTCTCCTCCTCCACCTCTCCCCCTCTTTCCTCTGCCTGCTCTTTCTCTCTCCCTCCTTCATTCCTGCACTGTCTTCCTCCCTTTCTCTCTCCCTTCTCCACCTCTCCATCCTCCTCTCGTCCTCCATTATTTGTGCAGTCAAGCGTCCAAGGCTGTTTGTGAAGTTGCTGGCATGAAGGTAACAAGGAAGCAATATTTACCAGTTCCTTGTTTCTCTCTCTCTCTCTCTCTACCTGTCTATCTATCTATCTATCTATCTGTCTATCTATCTGTCTGAGAAGTGGCCGGCACGAAGACCAAGGAAACAACACTTACCTATTTTTTTGTTTCTTCTCTTTCTTGCATCTCTCTCTCTCTCTCTCTCTCTCTCTCTCTCTCTCTCTCTCTCTCTCTCTCTCTCTCTCTCTCTCTCTTCTTTATCTGTTTCCCATCTCTTTTCTTCACTGTACTTACGTTTATTTCTGATCTTTCTTTCAATCTCCTTATTTCCTTCCCTTTCCGTCTCTTGTGTCTCGTCGTTTACCTTTGTCTGCCTTTCCTTTCGTGTTTTCGTTTCGTGTTTTCGTGTCCTCCCACTTCTGTTTTCTCTTTGCTTCTGTTCTCTATGTCTAATTTTTTTTTCCTTTCGTTTCCTGCTCTGTTTTTCACTTCCCTCTGTTTTACTTTTCTTTGCTTCTCCTCTCTCTTTATCCACATTTATTTGCCTTCTCTCATCTTGCCCGTCTTCCACGTTCCTCTGTTTCCTCTTAGTTTGTAATACTTCTCTGTTTATCCATCGCCATTTACCTCGCCTTCCCTTCTCTGTCTTTCACTTGTCTCTGTTCTGCATTCATCCACCTCTCCTCGGATCTTTCTTTCTTGTGTTTTTCTCTGTATCTCCACATCTAACTGTAAATTCTTCCTTTCTATTGTGGGAGAGGGACGCCTTCACGTGGTGGCGCCGATATAACCGGGCGGCTCCACTGCCTTGTTATACAGTTATTTCTTAGTTCCCTCCCTGTCACCCGAAAGGAGGATGGTGGTCTACAGAAAGGTTATTTCAGCCTGTAGTCCACCTAACTAACATCCCTATGAGTCTTCCTCCCTGTCTTCCTTCTCCTCCTCCTCTTCCTCCTCCTGGTACTTCTGCTACTACCACAACCACCACCACCAACAAATGAATCCCTTCCCATGCCCCCAGTAAATTCAGATATTCTCACGGGATTACGCGAGGCCATTAATATGCACGGGGGCCTATTATCAAAGTTTATGCCCCTAATTTTCTAATGAGCATTCACGTGACTTGTTTTGGTAAAGAACAACGAAGTAATTTGTGGAAAATGAAGCACTTCCATCCGCCGGTAATGAGACCATAAAAAAAGTGTCTCGCCGGCTCCAACCTCTAGTCTGCTTTAATGTGTTGTTTTTCAAGGCTTTCCAGAGCTTGATAATTTTACTCTCTCATTATTTTCTTTATTTAGCTTTTTTTTTTTTTTTACTTTGATGGTGGAATTTATCGTTCGTCATTATTTTTTTATGAACTTTTACTTTTTTCCTCTCGTGATGGAATTAATCGCTCAATTTTTCGTTTTTTTTTTAATTTATTTTTTCTTTTTATTCTGATGATGGAATTTTTCGCTCATTTTTTTTATTTCTTATTTTTTTTTTATGATGGAATTTTTCGGTCAATTTTTTATTTTCTTTTTTCTTTTTATCTGATGATGGATTTTTTTGCTCATTATTTTTTTTTATTACTTTTTCTTTTTATTCTGATGATGGACTTTTTCGCTCTATTCTTGTCTTTTTTTTTTTTTTTTTCGACTTCACATAGTTGTCAAGAGGTCCTGTATGGTGCTCTCTCTCTCTCTCTCTCTCTCTCTCTCTCTCTCTCTCTCTCTCTCTCCATGGACTCTGGAAATCAGTGTAGTGACTCTGCAACAACTGACACTTATGACACAACCTGGCCAGCGATCGGTGTCATCCGTGTCATCTTCCCCTGTTGCACTACACTTATTTCGAAAAGTTTCAGTAGAAGGAAGCAGGAGAGGGACACAATTTCTGATGCCAACTGTACACTCGATCAGAAAGCAAAAAAATAAATAAATAAATATATAAACTCATTCCAACCTTCCATCTAAAATTTTGAAACAGTGAAAGAAACGTATTAAACTAGTCTCCTGTAACTATTTATTCTTGTACATGGTCTGTAATTTAATCAGAACGACATGAAGGAAGAACTCTGTGTAAAATATGAAGAAAACAGTACATTATGAAACATTCGCTTAAAGAAAATTCGCGATATGGAACAACACTCATTAAGAAAAACAAAAATCGGTAACCTGTGTAAGGATTTTTTTTTTTTCCTTTTTAATCTGTACACAATTTTAACCCTTTCATTCCAATTATATACTTTCGAATTACTCTTGCCGCCTCTAAACAATTCCATCCAATTTTGGGAAATAAATAGGGAACTCTGTTTTTTTTTTTTCTTCTCTCTAAAGTTGGCAAAGTAGATTGAAAGTGGCCAAAAATAAGCCGAAAATATGCATCATAGGACTGAAGGGGTGGTAATGTGTTGTTTCTCCAGGCTTCCGAACCTGATAGATTGTGCATCATTATTTTGTTTTTCAGCTTAAACCCCTTCAGTCCGACGTGGCAGGTTTTGTTTTATTTTTGCTGTTTTCAGGTGATTCTATTTTGATATATACAGTATATATATATTTTTTAGAAGAAATGATTAGATACAGCCTTAATTTGCTCCTTTACTATACGGTGTTTAACCTGGCCTAAAATTGCCATCCCTTCAGCTTGTATTCTGAGCTGCAACATTAGATTAACATTATAATATGAAGTTAATAAAGAAGATGTGCTATGGAATGGATGAAAAGCAGAATTGTTTTTTCCTGCCACTGAGTTGTGTGAAATATGCTGCCAAAGGACGATAATTTGGGCCAAGTTAAAATAAAGGGAGTATAGTAGGGGGCCCTTCTAAGTTAATTCAGTATCATCCATTACAGCACAAACGCAGTACAAAAAGATGTCAAGGGAATCGAGTGGAGAAGAGGAGGTATTACGGCGAACGGGTGAAAAACGGCACTGATCTTTCCTTGGTGTTCCAGTTGGTGCATCCTTTTTAAACCTACGATTTTGGCAGACACCATGAGCAAGAAAACCACATATCTACACCATATATCCCATCGCTGACTACCCATGCCGGTATGTCCTGCCCTTTTGCATAGTTCATTCACTTCCCATTGTCGACAGCCGTATCCCAAGCTCTCTGTCCCACGCTCCCAGTCCTATTCTCCATATCCCAATTATTCCAAGCTCCCTGTCCACCCTATTCCAAGCTCACTTACCTACGCTTCCCAACCAAAGTTCCTGTATCGAGCTCCTAACCTCTCCTATCTTATCTTTTCTTATCCTCTCCTCTCTTACTCTATCGTAGGCAATTTTCTCCTCTCCCATCCTCTCCTATCCTCTCCCATCTTCTACCCTAACCCAGTCTGACCTAAGCTCCCCTCACCTCACCTCCCTTTCCCAGGCTCCCTTCCCCTCCGCCTCCTGACTTAATTCAATAGGAGAGTCATCGTTTTGACGTTAGCCGATAAATTGCCCTAATGTAACACCAGCGAGGGAGGCAAGGGAGGAAAAAATAGGCTTTATACACAGGGGGAAGCTGTGATAAACGTCCAATAACGCAAGAGGGTTATAAAGTACTGATAACGATTTAATGGCATATCATCAACATCATCATCATCATCATCACCAGCGTCATCATAATCAGCAGCAGCAAAAACATATTCTTCTTCTTTTTCTTCTTCTTCTTCTTCATCATCATCATCATCATCATATTCTTCATTATCATCATCACCACAACCACCATCATCATCATCATCATCATCAACAACAATTTCTTCATTATCCGCATCATCATCATCATCATCATCTTTATCAACATTTTCATCATCATCATCATCAACATCATCATCTTCAATATTTGCATACTCCTCATCCTCAACATCAGCAACAACAACATTTTCATCATCATCATCATCATCATCATCACCATATTCCACACCCGTACAGTATAGGAGGTGGGAAGGATCCGGGAAAAAGAACAGAAAAGCAAACAAACAACGCTGAAGAGAACAAGAATCGAACCCGGGACCGATAGGACTGCAGGACAACTCTACCGATTCGACTACAACCCTTTCAGCCTTTTTATTTTTATTTTTATTTTTTTTAGCATTTCCCGACGTGCCCAGTCAACCTCGAGGGGCCCCTCTCATAGCGAAGGCGTGACTGAAGCCCATTCCTAACTTTTTCAGTTCGGCACCTCCTCTAAAATCGTCTGAAAGTAGCAAGGATAGACTAGAATAATAAGTCACTGGATGCAATGGATTAAGGAGAGTGTCCACCCACCCACCTTCCCACAAAAAAAAAAAAAAAAAAAAAAAAAAAATGATGATTCTTCGTATATTAGGTTTTATCTTCTTTAGTCTGATCACATACATTAATATTTTATTGTTACCTCCAGACGATAGATAGACAGATAGATAGATAGACAGATGGAGACCCGGATAGATAAACAGATGGGTAGATAAACGAAACCGCTTTGCTTTTACATATATTGGTATCTAGTTTTAATGCTAGAATGCAACTGGCTGAGATATATAGCTGCATAACGATTGGAATGCAATGTACTCCCTGGGCAATTGCCTGTATAACTCTTCCGCCTCCCCTCTCTCTCTCTCTCTCTCTCTCTAAATATTTTTCTGCTCCTGCCTGTCTCTCTCTGTTCCTGTTTCCATTTTTCTTCGACACATTTTTCAGTTTCCTGTCACCTCTCTCTTCCTCTTCCCCTCTCTCTCTCTCTCTCTCTCTCTCTCTCTCTCTCTCTCTCTCTCTCTCTCAATTCCCGCCTAGAATTTTCAGCTTTAGCCTGTCACCTCCCACTCCCTCGCCCTCTCCCAGCCTCCTCTCCCCTCGCCCTCTCTCACTCTTTCTCCATCTTTTTCTTTCTTCCCCTCCTTCATCTCCCCTCCTATTCGCATCATCTCCCCCTCCTCCTCCCCACACCCTTTCTCCCATATCTCTCAGCTCCCCGTTTATTTTTTTTTTCTTTTTCTTTCACAGTGGTTATTAAGAAAAAAAAAAATAGAAAGGGTGAAATAGAAGATACTGTTAATAAAGCCAAAGTTAATTATGTTGTTGTTAGGGTTGGATATTGCCATTCCCCCCCATCTCAATCTCTCCCTTCTCTCTCCCCTATCCTTTTCTCCCTTCCCTACCCCCCCTCTTCCTCTCTCCTCCTCCCTCCCTTCCCTTTCTCCTAGGTCCCCTTTTCCTCCTTCCCCTTCCGTTCTTCCTTTTCTCCCAGTCTCTTTTCTCCTACCTCTCCTCCCCTCCTCCATTTCCCTTTCTCCTCCCCTCCCCCTCTCCCTCCTACCCTTCTCCTCTTCCCTTTATTCTCCCTCCTCTCCCCAAGCCCCTACCCCTCTCCTTATGTCCCCCCTCCCTCCCTCCCTCTCTCCTCGTTACCTCTCTTCTCCCCTTCTTCCCTCCTCTTCCCCTTCCCTCTCCCTTTTTTCCTCCCCTACCTTTCTCCTCCCTTTCCTCCTCCCTCTCCCCTACCAGAATTACCAACTGAGATCCGCCAAGATTGTCGTGATTGGCGACCCTGTCAGTTTTGGCGATCTCCTTGGTTATCATTCCAAATTTTAACCAGAGGAAATTTTAAAGCAAGAAAGAGAGGGCTGTCAAAAAAAAAAAAAAATGGAAGGTATATGGTTTAAAGTATTATTTTTTCCCTTCTGTCTGTCTGTCTGTCTCTCTCCCTGTCTCTATGCGTCTGTTTTGTTCATTTATCTGTGTATCTGTCTGTCCATTTCCATCTCATTCTTCATCTCCCTCTCTCTCTCTCTCTCTCTCCCTCCCTCCATAACTAAGGGTTTTTGTGACGGCGGGTGAAGCAAGAAGGAGACTGCCTTTGCCACGGTTATCGCATTTATCTTTTCATTACGGGAAAGAAAAATGACATGAAAGACCAAACAAATTCTCTCTCTCTCTCTCTCTCTCTCTCTCTCTCTTTCCATTCGCTTCAGACGGCCGAGCTATCTAAAAGTGTTTCATTTTTACTTTCGCCGACGCACCAACTTTCACAGCACATATACATCGCCAAGAATTCGTTCATTCGTCCGTCTATTTCTCCCCTTCACTTCAATAGTGGTTCTGAAGCATTTTTTTTTTTTTTTTTTCCCGAGAACTATCGGTCTAGGTGTCATGCTTCTCCGGTACCGTCCATGCTTCACGCTTCCCCGCTGGCTTGTAGCGATGGGAGGTGTTATGTGAGCTTTTTTAATTGATAGAAATATGAAACACGCACGCACGCACGCGAACACACACACACACACACACACACACACACACACACACACACACACACACAAGAAGTATGAAAGAAACAGGGATACTCTTCGACGCTCGGGAAGGAATGAGAAATATGGAAAGTAAGGCACAAAGCTTGAAGGAGACTGTTGGCTAAATTTTGCACGTGATAGTGTTTCAGAGCTAGAATATTGCTAGATAGTGTCTCCATTACTAGAGCAGTTCTATCTGTACTTATCATCACTACCTCTAATGTCCTTCCCAAAATCTTTCCTTAATGTGGCCCTCCACCTAACTTTTATCTTGTTAGCATTACTGTTTTAACGATCTACTTCTGTCTATCATTTCATCATAAACCACATTTCCTTCTGGGTGCTCTTCAGACATCATCACTTTGTTCTTGTCAACATTTATTCATGCCGATCCTTTTATACACATTACCAAAATCCTCTGCCAGGCTATGTAAGCTTCATTCCTCCTCTCCAATCAGCAACACAATCGCAAACAGGGGCCAGACAGCTCTCACTCAATACTGCCTTTGTTCATAAGCATTCTCCTCCCAAGGGTACCCGCTTTGATCTCTCTCTGTACTCCCTCTACTGTATATACATAGTGAACAGCCAAGGAGACATGAAACAGGTCTGCCTCAATCCAACAATCCAACTGAACCTCCCACTAAATGCACCATCCTCCCTCACATACGCCTCAGTGTCCTATTGCATCCTCCTGCCTCTCCCACCGTGGGCTTTGGGAATCAGCCTCATGAATTTGCAAGAACAGAGACTGAAGACTTTATTTGGCTAAAGATTAGTGTTAGTGTCATCACAGTCTCTTGCTTCGTATTCACCAGACTATATACTCTTTCCACCTTAACTTGGCCCTGATTTTCGTCCCTTTGCTCCCTATTTCATGCAGCTCGATGGCTCAATTACACAATACTACGGCTCTACATCCTTTCCATTGCACTTCTTTATGACTAGCACCTTATCTTGCGTTAACCCGTTGCTACAGCTCAGCACTCAAGAAGGGCAGATGTCCATTTTGGCCAAATTAGAGTAAAAGGAGTATAGATTTCAAGACCAAGGGAAGAAAAGCAGATGTGGCATGACGTCTGCTGTCGATAATACACAATGAAAACTGACTCTATATCCTACCTTTCACTTTATAATTCCTGATATTTCACATAAATGGTTGCTGATCTACTATATACTTTATTAATATTACATTTTTTCTCTATTAGACATTATGCTGCAAATATCCAACAAACATATCCACATCCCTCCCTAAAGCCACTGTGTTTTTCCCTTCGTAATTTCCCATAGTGAGAAAGAGAGAGAGAGAGAGAGAGAGAGAGAGAGAGGACAAAGAGAGAAAATGAAAAAGTGAGAGAGAAGAGGGATGGAGTCTGTTGTTGGGCTTTTATCTAAGGCAAGAGATGTTGGCTTGGGACGTGCCTGGTGTGCTATTGGGAGAGAGAGAGAGAGAGAGAGAGAGAGAGAGAGTGTGTGTGTGTGTGTGTGTGTGTGTGTGTGTGTGTGTGTGTGTGTGTGTGTGTGTGTGTGAAAGAGAGCTGGGGAGAATATAAAGGAAGGAATCTGAGAGGGAGAGATACAGAGAGGAACGGAGATTGATAGATAGATAGACAGATGGAGAGATAGATGAATAGATATGAATCGACGGAAGGACAGATGTATATATATTGATGGTTTGATAAGATATATATGAAGTTGGGCTGATAGACAGACAGATAGACAGATAGACAGACAGACAGACAGATAGACACAGATAGATGGAAAAAAACAGATCTGATAGGTAGTCGTAGATAGATATAGACAGATAGATAAACAGAAAGCTGAACAGATATTTTAATAGATATCTTGGCAGACAGACTAAAATGGTTAAATATCCCATACTTTACCATTCAAGATGATGACATTCTCTTAAACACAGGTATTATACTTGCTTCCATCATACTCTGTTCACTTCAGCCTGGCCTAAAATTGCCATCTCTTTATTTTGATTGCTGTCTTGTAACCTCTTGTGTGTGTGTGTGTGTGTGTGTGTGTGTGTGTGTGTGTGTGTGTGTGTGTGTGTGTGTGTGTGTGTGTGTGTGTGTGTAAGAAAGAAGGAAACAAGGGCTAGAATAAGTCAATCACTAGAACTGTGAGGGAAAGGATGTTCGGGAAGCAGGTCGTCTGCTGTCTAAACTGACGTGGCTTCGATCCCCGGTTTACACACCAACATGTCATAAGAATACCCTTCATAACACCACCTTACCAGTCCTGACTGAGCCCTAGCATGTATTCAGTAGGGACGGTGGGTATTAGTGTCGACGTGGTAACATGTGAAGGTAGGAAGTCTGCCTATGCCCAGAGTCGGACACATAAATGTAAGGACGAATATCTGGGAAAATTACAGGTGAACAAACTCGAGACGACAGGACTGAAGGGATTGATTAATTCTCTCTCTCTCTCTCTCTCTCTCTCTCTCTCTCTCTCTCTCTCTCGTGGGTGGGTGAGGGTGGACACGGCCGCTTTAAGTCATTATAGTGGCGCTGGTGAGTCGCCCTGTCTAAATTGGCGGGAATCCAATGAGTGGACGGGGGAAGGACAGCCAGCAGGGAAGGGAGAGGAGGGGGAGGACACAGCCAGCAGGGAGGAGAGGGAGGGGGAGGACACAGCCAGCAGGGAGGGGAGGGAGGGGGAGGACACAGCCAGCAGGGAGGGGAGGGAGGGGGAGGACATAGCCAGCAGGGAGGGGAGGGAGGGGGAGGACATAACCAGCAGGGAGGGGAGGGAGGGGGAAGACATAACCAGCAGGGAGGGGAGGAAGGGGGAGGACACAGCCAGCAGGGAGGGGAGGGAAGGGTTGATGGACAGGGAGGGGAGAGGGTCAGTTGATTTATTACTGTTTCGCTGCTTCATAACACGGACAATGCTGAGCCAGTCGTCCGTTAGCCTTCACCTGACGGAACTGGGCTAATCGTGTCCTAAATGGCTATGGGGATTACGTGGCACCCCTTCCTGAGCGATTTATTCCGCGTATGACACCTCAGCACCCTCCTGTGTAAATTATGAGGGTATAAATAGTACACAAAAGAATGTTGAAGAGTTATCTGCAAAACAAATCGCTATTGAAAAGGTGTTACGTAGCCTCCGATGCCACGTACAGTAGAATAAACACAAAATAAATTACAGAAGAAAAAGTGCTGCGTAGCAACTTAAGCAACCTTGAATCAGCAATGCACAAAACAGGTCGCTGAAGAAAAACCGCTACGTACCCTCCGATGCCGGCTAGAATACACTCCTTGTTCTGGATGGGACAGGTAACGAGGCAATTGGGTAGTTACGTGGGTTGTTACCTGGCCTCCGCGCGCTCAGTAATCACCCAATAGGTTGTCTAGGTGTGGGCCAAACGCTTCCCCCCCGTAGTGTAAAGAGTCCTCCACAACGAGCAATTTCCTTGGCGGGATCTAAGGCCTTAAGGAAGAGTTTGTGGGGGAGGAGAAATGGTGTGGGTGTGGGTGGATATGAATGTGTGTCTGGGAAAGCGGGGAGGAAAGTTTGTGTGGGGGAGGAAAGTGTGTGATTGTGTGTGTGGGGGGGGAGAGGAAAGTGTGTGTTTGTGTATGAGGGGTTGGATATACATGTACGTAGATGTGGATGGATGGATTTGAAAGCAAGTAAATATGATGAATATAATATGTCGGTGGATGTGAATGTATATGTGTGAGTGAGTGAGTATGTATGTGTGTGTGCGTGTGGACAGGTGAATAATTGTAGTGTGTGTGCGTTCGTGTGGGTAAGGGTGTTTATGGAATTAGGTATACAAGTTATGAGTGCTGCGGTGTGTTTCTGCAGGGAAGATATTCGGTGTATAAATTCTGGTTTACGGATAGTGGAGTTTAAGTTTTCTATATATGTGAATGTGGGAGGGAATGGTGTATATGAGGTCAGGTGTAATTCACCGGGTCGATCAGGATCACTTGATGGTCGTGATGGTCAGCTTTTACCCTCCCGGAAGGGAGCTGAGAGCTCATATAGTCCGATCTAAGGGCAAGGCTGTGACCTTCACACACGCACACACCCGTCCCCTTGCTCAAGGGAGACAGTAACCACCCACTTAGTCAGTGAAACTTTTCGCAACCTGAGCGAGGCGCGAACTCCCGTCCACCAGTTGGCAAGCGAGAACGTTACCACTGCACCAGCGAGCTTAAGATGTGTGTGTGTGTGTGTGTGTGTGTGTGTGTGTGTGTGTGTGTGTGTGTGTGTGTGTGTGTGTGTGTGTGTGTTTTATTTATAGACCCACACGGATTCCAAGAAAGGTAGGAATGTAGAAACTGTAGGTATATTTATTCCACATGACTGAAGGCTTCCATGACCCAAGATTAGCCCTCCTGCAGAAATAATCACTTCTTCAACAGCCACTCCGATGCACCACTACAAACGCGTCTTGGTCGGCTGTCATGGTGAATATCGCTACTTTGTTACGTAAAAACCACTTAAATATCACCTGACGAGGCCCATATATATTGCGTTCTCATTTTATTATTTATTTAAGGTAAAATTAAGAGAAAATGGTAGTTAAAAAGCAATCTTATTCTCAAAAACTTCCATGTGTGAGACTGTAGGGAAATCACAAATCAAGTTACTTTAGATGGTCTGAAACATTGCATTTTTTCCATTATGTCCCTGTGAATTGTATTATTTATCCATTTAGGGGAAAATTATTCTTTCAGGGTTGGTGTTGTGAAGTTGGGACCAGCCTTGTGAGTATGATGATATTTCTTTACATACTGGTTGCGTTGAAGTTACAAATTAATCGGTTTTCTGGTACCTACGATGTGGCTGTGAAAGATTATCCGCTTAAGATGTGTGTGTGTGTGTGTGTGTGTGTGTGTGTGTGTGTGTGTGTGTGTGTGTGTGTGTGTGTGTGTGTGTGTGTTTTGGTGTACAGTATATGATGTATGTGGACGATATTTATAAGAGATGCAATATGTTGGTAGCTCTGTCTATGAGTTTATGCTTCAGTGAGTTGCAATCTGAGTGTGCACCTGAACTGCAATAATCAACACAATTCACGTTTAAAATTACATAAAAACTCTATGGGAAAAACACTCCACCTTATCCATTATTAACAGAGATAACTGCAATCCCGCATTTCACTCTCTTCACCTCAGCTTGGCCCAGATTCTCGTTCCTTTGGAGTTTACTAAGATAACGATGAAGCTAGGGATCAACCTGGTTTCCATAGCACTTCTTCGTGACTAGCATCGTATTCTGATCTTGCTATATCGCTTCAACTAAGCATTCAAGATGGAGAGATGGCAATTTTAGGCCAAGTTAAAGTAAAACGGATATAGTCAAAAATACATTTACTCTTAATCTCTGGCTACCCCTATTTTGAATTCCCCTCCCCATATGTCTATTTTGTATTCCTTCCCCATTTTCTATTTTGTAGTCCCTTCCACTCTATTTTGTATTCCCTTCCCCATTATCTATTTCGTATTCCCTTCCCCATTTTCTATTTTGTATTCCCTTCCCCATTTTCTATTTTGTATTCCCGTCCCCATTTTCAATTCTGTATTCCCTCCCCTTTCTCCATTTTTTATTCCTTCCCCTTTTTCCTTTTTATATTCCTTCCCCATTTCCCTATTTTGCATCTTCCTTCCCCTTTTTCGCTCAGAGCCTGATTTTAAAATATCGCTCGTTGTATGGGAATCACGGAAGTTGCGTCCGATAAAATTTGAGTCTGACGGAAAGGGGGCTAAAGAATTCCGATAGGGGCGAGGGGCTTGGGGCTGTAAATATGCTTCAGAAAAGGGGCTCATGTCTCCACTCCAGCCCAGAGGAATACAGAGATGAATAAATAAATAAATACACAAATATAGGTAGATAAACAGGCAGATAGATACGATGTATACTGACAGACAAACAGACAGAAAAGACAGGAACAAATCGACTGACAGAGTGAAAAGGGGGCGTTATATCTAAGCCTCCCTGTCTATAGAAGCCTGTCCTTATCCACAAAAACTCCACTGAATTATTTAAAGTAGATTTTCTTTATTCCTTTCCAGTTTTCATTTTTTTTTTTACAGTATTTTCTTCATACCTGTCGCAACGTTGGCCCAAAGATATTTAGAAGCTACTGGTATTTCAAAGTTTTTCGGTCATTATTTTCGTACTGTTTATTCTATTGGAACTAGGTGGTAAGGACTCCCGGGGCTTGAATGGTGAGTGAATGTACGTGTGGCCCATTTCACTGTGCATACCGTTGATTAATTCTCGCACTATTGTATTCTTTCCTTTTCCTAGTTTTCCCTACCTTACCTCACCCCACCAGCGAAAGAGAAAAATGGCAGGATAAAGAGTTATAAGGGTGGCCGATAGGATCCAAGAGGGGCTTGGAGTGTTGTATCTCCCAAATAGCCTAT
Source organism: Coenobita brevimanus (assembly GCF_032717465.1). NCBI lineage: Eukaryota > Metazoa > Arthropoda > Malacostraca > Decapoda > Coenobitidae > Coenobita > Coenobita brevimanus. Next base: position 39,205,772 of record NC_137004.1, on the reverse strand, counting down.
GCAACTTTGCCGAATGTGGGTGTAAGACGCTCATCTGAACAGCTCACGACACGAATATCAAGGTATGAAAATAAGCTGTATTCTAGGTAAGCAGTTTTTCATGTCTTTTTTTTATGTTGTACCGTATGTACTGTATTATTCATGTGCAAAGCCTCGTGCAATCCAGCCATTTGTTGCTACTTTTTATGCTTAGAGTAAAATTGACCTGGAGACGAGAGAGGAGCAAAGTCTAATGAAGTCTTAACATTTTCCCTTTCTTTTTGTCTTGAATATTAATGACTAGAAGGACGAGGGATGACCAGAGCCTAGGAGATGAGTCTTTGATGTCCACCCATGAAGCATCGACCCAACGACCTGGCCAATTAAGTCCCTTGCGTGCCTAAAGGTCACAGACATCACCTGACAAGCATCTTAAGCAGTCAGGCAGCGTGCTCGGGGCCTGTCAGTGAGATGAGGAAGAGACATGGCACCGTATTTATCATCATCATCACCATTAACGTCATCATCAACATCAGTATCATCATCAAAATCAGTATCATCATCATCATCAACATCAGTATCATCATCATCATCATAACATCATCAACATCAGCATCATCATCATCATGACATCATCAACATCAGTATCATCATCATCAACACTGATAACACATCAACATTAGCAACATCATCAGCATTATTATTATTAGCATCAACACCATCATCATCATCCAGACCCCTTTTCCCACCTAAGGAAGGGTGGGTACCTCCATCATCCACTCACTCAATACAGTGCTATTTACGTGTAAATCTACACTGAGTGACGAGCGAAACTGTTGCCTTGAACCCGGGAAATCGTTTACTTCGCTGGGTGGTAATCATATAACCACGTATTCCCTTCGGGCCTAGTCAAAAGGGAGGGCACTGGTTGGGGTTTGTGTATCCTCCTCATCCACTATTTTCCCTCACTGGCAAAACCTTAGACAAGATCCTTACTGATTTTTACGACAGGCAAGTCTACTCAAAGTTATGGTACGTGTTATCATAGATCTTTGCTGTTTTTCATATTCTCTCACTTTCGTGTGTGTGTGTGTGTGTGTGTGTGTGTGTGTGTGTGTGTGTGTGTGTGTGTGTGTGTGTGTGTGTGTGTATGTGTGAGAGGATAAGCATCTTAAAACAGAACTGAAACTTAACAGAGAATAAATTCAAACCCAGTGATTGCATTCATAAACTTTCATAAGCTTAAGTTTCATAAAAGAGTGTTTATAATTTTATCTTCATTCCTATAACTATCAAACACTTCATGGCCGAACAAAAATGAATAATAACTTGAAAATATGACAAAGCAAAAGGATTCATGACAATATGTAACTGCTATAAATATTTCTGTGTAGTAAGAACTGGTTAAGACGTTTTATAAGTACACCCGTGGAAGAGAGGAGGCAGGTGTCATAGCAATAATGACAGGTGGAGGTTTACGGAGATGAGGAGGGGGACCTGAGAGAAAGGTGGGGTGTTGTAAGGAAGCTGGGGACGCGAATGATAATAGATGGGGACTGAAAGGAAGATGAGGAGGAGGACTTGAGAGAGAGAGGTGGGATGCGTCATAGAGGTGGGGCTGGAAACGTTACTGAGGAGGGATAAGAATATGAGAAAAGAGTAAATGTTCATGTCATATCTTACAGAGAAAGATATGGTTAATGAAGACGCCAAAATATAATACTCTCTCTCTCTCTCTCTCTCTCTCTCTCTCATCTATATGGTTAATGAAGACGCCAAAATATAATACTCTCTCTCTCTCTCTCTCTCTCTCTCTCTCTCTCTCTCTCTCTCTCTCTCTCTCATCTATCTATCTGTCTATCTACCTATCAATCTGTTTATCTGTCTATCTATCTATCTGTTTTTCCGTGTGTGCGCGAAAGAACACACGGAAAACAACACACAAGCATCACAAACACACCAACTTCAGCACAAGCAAATCAAAACACACTCAGCATCAAGCAACAACACAAACCCAAGCACAAACACCAACTCTCTTCCCATCCCCGCTGTTTGTGATTGTCTTTGTAAGTGACTCGAGACAGATTCCATTTCAATTTATCTGATACTTTCGCCTGGAGAGAGCTTTCGTCCTTATTCCCAAGAGAGAGAGAGAGAGAGAGAGAGAGAGAGAGAGAGAGAGAGAGTGAGAGAGCAGGGAGGCAGAGTGGGGAGGAGGAGAAAGAATAGAGAAAGGAGAGACAGTGAGAGAGAAACATTACCAGGTCCCAGGCGCCAGTTAACACCACTCTCACGGAGAACATTACCACCTGGGCCACGAGAGAGAGAGAGAGAGAGAGAGAGAGAGAGAGAGAGAGAGAGAGAGAGAGAGCGCAAAGGAGTTAATGAGATTTGACAAACAATGGTAGAGGTGAAACAGGGTCGGAGTAACTCTATATTGCATTACCGGAGTGTTGTGTAACCCCACTCGCTCTCTGGAATATTCGTCCTTCCCCTCCTCCTCGGTACACACACACACACGCACACACACACACACACACACACACACACACACACACACACACACACACACACACTTACACACATATACACATTTCTAGCTTCTTTTTATTACACTCCTTCACATATTCGACTTTGGAAAGGCATCTTGTATAGAGCTATCATGGCTGCATCTATCTTTTCCACTTCAATATACTCTCCTAAACTCAAAATCACCATGAAATAAAAAAAAAAAAATACCAAAATAGATGTTCTTGTACCGAAAGGGTAAAATAATGTCAAAATGTTTCTGTATAAACTGCAAAATTACCCTTGTCACGAGTTTATTGTTAGTTAGCGATGTATTTGTCGCGGTAATCACCAGGTGTCAAACTCAAAACATCTGTTGCAGGTGGGACAGCCGTAAAACTCTCGTCCTGGAGTTTAAATTAGGTGTCATTTTACTTTTGGGCCACAAATTTGGGCTATAGCTTAGGGCTGGGAAGTGCTGTGAAAAATAGTTGACATGTGCTGGGTTATGATGGTGCCAAACAGACTTTTCAATATGGTCCATACACTTGCTTAAAAAATTATATATACACACATCACGCGAGAAAATGTGGCATCATAGGCGACAGTTTTTGCAAAATGAATGACAATTGTACCCAGTGTTAATAAACCTAATTCCATGATTTTTTTTTTTATGCAAGGAAGAAGGAACCAAAGGCCAGAAGCCCGCAAATTGTTCCCCCCAAGAAGAAAATAAAAAACAAGATAAGTGACAGCCAAATTCAAGATCGGTTCATATCGCTTGCCTGAGACGGTTTCTTGTAGGTATTGTTATCATAAAAATATTCAGGTGAAACAGGTTAATTTCACTAGGATATCGAAAGCTATATTGATCATTTAAGGTATCATCGCCTCTTCACTGTATGATACTTTTTGGAGCTAGAGTACAGTGGATTAAAAAAAAAAAAAAAAAAAAATATCTAGCAAGTCCTAAATGATTAACACAGCTCCTGATGTCCCGAGGTAACGTATCTGTTATCAGCTGAATATATATGAATTAAATGAAGAAGAAAGCAGAGATGAAATACAAGAATCACATGAAAATAGAATTGAGAGCCTGAGAGAGCGGAGACTGATATATGAAAGTAGATAAAGCAGAAAATTATGAGGAGATATACCAGGAGAACAACAACATGAAACTATAGACGAGAGATTAAGACAGCAAGCGCGGGTGTATGAATTAGCAATGTTGCAGCGCGGGCCAAAACAACAGAGACTCAGAGGTATTTACATTTCCGCTAGCCTCATGGTGGAAGGCCTTGGTATCGCTAACATCCATGCTCACTAAGAAGGTACGAGATTCAGACCTGCAAGGAGTTGAGTTTAGGTTTGGTTTTATGCGTGTATACTCTGTTCACTCCAATTAGGCGAGAAATTACCATCTCTTCATTTCTCTCCACCCCATCCATCAATCCCATCTTTGGTCTCCCCCTCCCTCTCCCCCCCACTTCACTCATATATACCCCTCTGATCAGTCTCCCATTACGCCTCTTCATCTCTAAGCTGTAACAATAAATTAGCACTAGAATATGATGCTAGTCACGAAGAAGTACTGTGGAATGGATGTAGAGCCGTAATATTGTCTCATTTCTCCACTGAACCACATGAATTTTAACAAGCCGCCATAGCTAGAAATTTTTCGCCTAATGAAAGTGAATGATCTATAAGCGATATGCCTCTGTGATGAAGTCAGGATTCCGGGGGCTTGAATGGTGGGTGAGTGAGGGTGTGGCCCATTTAACTTGGCAGAGACTTTGTTGGCTTCTCCTCCTACCAGTATTTTTTTTTTCTTGATCTCTGGACCTTACCTCAGCCCATCCTTGGGTGAGAAAAGAGATCTCTTGTGATGATGATGATGATGATGATGGTAAAGATGATTATTATTATCATTATTTCTTTACGATTTTACTAAGCTCTGGAAAACACCTTAGTAGTGAAGGGGTTAATATATGCTATCTCTAACACCTCTACAGATATTTTTGAAAACCACCTCTAAGCTAATGAAACCTACAATCACTATTAAAAAAAAAAGACAAAATACGTGATTAGAGTGAAGATATTAAAAGCAAAAAAAAGTGAAAGAATACACCTAATAAAATACGATATAGTCAATGGCAAAGTATGAAAAATAGAGGGAAAAAAAACACCAAAGACAGCAGGTACCTAGGAAACATCTGGTGGGGGCCTGTCAGGGGAGGGAATATAAGAGAGAGAGAGAGTTCTGTACTAAGTTATTCAGAGACGGCCCGGCGTAAGAGGATCAGAAGGCAAAGCTGCTGGAGCCTGTCAAAAGGGATGAGAGGAAGACACTCACTATAGCGCTTTTCAATACAGCGCGTTTCACCATAGCGCTGTTTCAGTATAGATCGTTTCCCTACAGCACTGTTTCACTATAGCACGTTCCATCATAGCCCTGTTTTACTAGAGTGCGTTTCACCATAGTGCGTTTACTCTGACCTGGCAAAGATTCCTAACCCTTTACCTCGGTTGTCTAAGTGTAGTCAGCTTTGAGGGTCGATTTAATTGTTTACCTAGAAGACTGATGATGGAGAGGGACACCTTCACGTGGTGGCACCTGTATGACCTGGCGGTGGGGTTGCCTGGTTTTACAAAAGTCCCTCAGTCCCTTCCCTATCCCCTGAAACGAGGATGGTGGCCTGCAGTTAGCCGGGTTTACGTTTAAATGAGCCTTGGGTTGCAATTACTACTACTGCTGCTGCTGCTGCTGCTGCAGCTGCTGCTGCTACTACTGCTACTACCCAAACCCCTTCATTTCTGTTGCTGGCAGGTGTAGTAAAATTAGAGGGTTGATTTTATTATTTACAAATTAGACTCATTTCTACCTCTAATCAAGGCTCATGGATATTCATACAACCACTATTTACTGTTCAAGCTGTAGGAGTGACCCAGTTCCATCAGCTGAAAAAAATTAACTATAGGTAACAGATGAAATAGGCTTTGGAGTCTGTAAAATTGGGTGGAACATGCCTTTTGCTGACATGAGGATCGGGGCCGCTGATATTACATTACAAAAAGCAGAAATCTGAATGAGAAAAAAAATCGTTCCACTTGATATTATACAAGAATAATTTTCAGTCAAACTTTCCATATGTAAGGTTGATAACTGTGAGATTAAATCAGTCAATAAACCCCAATCTACTTGTACTATATTGAATTTACGGGAAGACCACTGCAAAACCCTGCCTCCATTTTTTACCGAAACTGTCATTATGCGTGATATATGGTACGGTTTGAGGGAATCACAACATAATTACTGCATCTGTTGACGTTATCTGTCTAATTCGGTTTTTGGTGATATAAACAGAGAAGAGCCTCCTAACAATGGTACACGGAAAGGATACCAATATCAACTTAAATTTTACCTACAATTTCTCTTATTAGGAACAAAAAGAAGAAATAGCGAAACGACGAAATTCTGCAAATCCTGTCCCTTCCAACGAATAACAAACATCTTAATTGAATTTAGGTAAGAAGAAGGAATTACAAGATACATTCCCAGTGGAGCTAACCTGAAGACAACTAACATTCTCTGCGTCGGAAAAGAAAAAAAGATTTGCAGGATGCTGGATTAACTTCTACGATACCAGTATTAGATTATTTAACAAAGTCTGCGTAATATTTAACTACATCGGTGCACAATTACGCCCTAAATTAATTAGCTCAGATCTTGGTGAATATAAGTGGGAGGAAAAGTCGTGTTGGCGCCACTTCTTGGTTAAGCAATTTTGAAACTCTCACTTAATACTCAGGCAATTTTGTTGGGATCAGACGCTCGTATCGCTTAGTTTCTGAAGTCATCGCTCACTGTCTCCTTATTTATCGCCTGGAAGTGAATCGATTTTTGTGTCCTCCATTGTACCTTTATGTATGAAATCAATATATAAATTCATCACTCTTTAGGGAAACACACACACACACACACACACACACACACACACACACACACACACACACGACACAAGAATCCATCAGGTCCCAACCTGCAGCTTTATAAAGGAACAGTGCCACTCCATCTTCATTTTAAATTGAATGTGAAGGCGTCACTCCCCCACGGTGCTGGTAGTGTCAGATGCACCTCCCTCACCCTATTCTTCCCCCACCCTTCCAACGCTCCCCCTTTCTCTCCTCCTACCCCCTCACCCTAACCCTGCTCCTCCTCCTCCCATACCTCCCTCTCCCACCCCTACCCCTTTCTCCCACCCCTACCCCCTTTCTCCCACCCTAACTCTCCCCTTCCTCCCCACATTCCACCCTCTTCCGCTTCTCTATCCTCCTCTCTCACCGTAACCCTCCTTTTCTCCCGCCATACCCCCGTCTCCTGCCCCTCCTGTCCCCCTGTCCCCCCTTCCCTAATCTCCTCTCCCACATCCCTCTCACTGGAGGTCGTTGGCTTCTCCTGACACCCAGTACGGACGTCATCGCAAAGGGTCTGTCTTTACTGCATACCGGCTTTTCTACGCACACGTCCAGGACCATGCTAAGAACGGCTTAACATCGCTAAGAAATAGCTTCTGACGCGATTCATATTTTTAAAAACACACACTGGCGATGAGAAGGCGCAAAAAGATGCTGGAGAAATTTACAATGATGATTTATGAGAGTACGGATATAATTCAGGTTTTAAAAAGGATACTCTATTTTACTCTTTGTATTCACGTTTACAGACCCTTCCTAAGAATTGCCTAACATCCCTAAGGCACCTTTTGACGCGAGTTTTATTTTGCTTTACCACAAATTGACGATCTGAATGAGCAGAATGGCAAGCTGAAGGAATTTAGGAAGTTTGCCTCTGACCGACAACCAAGGTCCCTGTGGTCAGTAGCAGGGAAGGCCTCATGCATTATTGCTGACCCTGCTGGCTGGAGGAGGGAGGGAGGGAAGAGAAGGGAGGGAAGGGAAGGGAAGGGAAGGGAAGGGAAGGGAAGGAAAGGGAAGGGAAGGGAAGGGAGTACAGGGAAAGGAAGGGAAAAGAAAACGTGGAGATGGAAGTGGGTCTCTCATGAGTGGCTCACTGAAGCAACGAAATAAGCGTTAGTTCTTAGGTTCTCACTATTAAATATGAATTAATACTCTCGGTACTAAGATGAGTATTAATAGCTTACCCGGCAGAGACGAGGGAAGAGAAGAAGTAATATTTTAGTGCGATATAAGGAAATTCCAGAAGTGTATATTGAGGACAAGACATTATTTTACGTAACCATTTCCCATTTTCATTCTTTTAAGGGGATCCTATGAAAAATCAACACCAAGAGCTTAAAAATAAATAATGGTATCATGGTTGCGTAGAGGTTAGCGTAGTACTAGGAGAGGCCATTGACACAGTACCTCCTTCCACCCCCCTCCCCGACTTCCTTCCTCCTTCCTCTCCCCCCTCCCCGACTTCCTTCCTCCTTCTTTCCGGGTTAAAAACTCGGGAAAGGAAAATGTCTGACACCTTGCATCACTAAAGGTGGGGAGGAGGGGAAGTATGTGTGTGTGTGTGTGTGTGTGTGTGTGTGTGTGTGTGTGTGTGTGTGTGTGTGTGTGTGTGTGTGTGTGTGTGTGTGTGTGTGTGTGTGTAACAGACACAGATAAAGATAGATATTGAGATAGAGACAGAGATATAGACAGACAGACAAGCAGATAGATAGATAGATAGATAGATAGAGAGAGAGAGAGAGAGAGAGAGAAACGGAAGGAAGTCTTGAGGATAAAAGAAGACAAGAGAGGGAAAGTAAACAAGTGAAGAAAGTGTGTTTGAAAGCTGAATTTTACTTTAATGTTGTCTGTATATTATTTTTACTCTTTCTAAAATGGATGATGATGATGATAATGAAAATGATGACAATGACGATAATGATGACGATGATGATGATGATGATGATGAAAATGATAATAACGAAAATGATGACAATGACGATAATGATGACGACGATGATGATGATGGTGATGATGATGGTGTATCCAGACGGTTTTCTTCAGCTGAGGGAAGGCTTTTCGAACTGGAGGGGTTAGTTGCAGCCTTAATCAACCCCTTCACCACTATAAATCATTCCTAAGTTGCACAAAATCGTCTGACGTAGGAGGAATAGAACAGAAAATACGGCAAGGGATTTTACGAGATTGAAGCAGCATTTCAAGTGGATGGAGTCTGATTTTAGGATATTCTTGCTATCTCCAGACGATTGTCCTCAGCTTACAGGAGACCAGCTAAAGCGAAGGGGTTAATGAAGCTCTGTCTAACCTCTCTGGCTCGAAAAATGCCTCGTAAGCTTGGAAAAATCGTCTGATAGTAGCAAGAACAGAGTGAACAAGTAGGACTAAAGGAGTTCTAGAGAGATGCGAGACTATGAGAAACTTAGCTAACGTGTGCAACAATCCTGAGAGAGAGAGAGAGAGAGAGAGAGAGAGTGCATCCGTAACGTTGCCTTGTGTGATTACTCAGCTTGCAAATATTCGCACAGAAAAATCTTGCTAATGATGCAGATCTGATGCAAAGAATAAAAATAATAATAATAATCTCATCATCTTATTCTTTACATTACTTATTTTATCTTATATTTTTTATTTGCATTCATTTCCACGAGATACTTCTTCACCTAAAGGAAGGCATATAATGAAGAAAAAATCAGGTATAATAAGTTGGCGTAAAAAATAAATACGTATCAAGTAAGATATAATTAAAGTAACATAATTCTATCCCACTATTATGGAAGGCATAAACAAATTATAGTAGATATTAACTGCTTGAATTTTCCTGTTTGTCTTTTTCTGTATGTAAGTTTACCATATATATAAAAAAAACGCATATAAAGGTTTCACTACTATCTATAAAGTCATACTGCAATACACACTTCTACCCATCCACCCACCAGCTAACGCATCCTCTCCGAACCTAAGCAACCGCACTCCTATCCTCTCCAAGCCACTCACGCATTCTCTCTCGCTCATCCATCCACCAACTAACTTATCCTGTTCTAATCCAAGCCACCGTACTCCTATCCTCTCCCGATACACCCTCACAAACCCTCACATCCACCCAAGTCTCCTCTCCTAACCTAATCCACTCCACTCTTTTCTCTCCAAATCCATTTCCACACACTCTCCCACTCATCCACCCACGTACCCTCTCCTATCCCAAGCCAACGCACTCCTACCCTCTCCCAATCCACTCCCACACTCTCCCTCCACCCAAACTCCCACCAGCAGCTGAATAAGGGCTATCCTACACGTCGTCGCTGCCAACACTGCTCAGTCAGCTATCAGATCTGGCTCACCTTGGAGATGGAAGAAGAAGATGCGCTGGATGAAGGATTTTATCAAGCTGGTGTCAGTGATGGAACGATGGAACAAAATGAATCAGTCTAGGAGATGGACAAAAATTCCTCTATGACATATACACGATTACTGAATTGTATTTTTCAGACTGAAGGAGTTACATTTTAGCAAGGAATTCACACACTGACACCAGATCAAATTATATTGCTGGTACTCTTATATTCTGTGACATTTAGAATACTATACAATGGATTTTTTAATAGGATAGCTTAAGACCAGTGCAGTAAAAAAAAATGCATGAGAAGAGAAAACAGAAATGAAGAAGAAGAAGAAGAAGAAGGAGAGAGAGAGAGAGAGAGAGAGAGAGAGAGTCGCTGGCTTAGGGTTGCAGAACACAATTGGGCCAGAACTATGCAATGGGTCAAGGTCATTATATTAGCATAATGGAACAATTTCCGTTCAGTGTGCAAAGGAAGGTAGTCTTATTGGCACAGGAGGGTTCGCAGCACTTGTTCCTTTGCTACTTAATGTTGTACGTAACACCTTAATATCCTAATGTGCGTTATTGAAAGCTATCTCAATGGTAAAAAAATACATAGGCTATATATAAATAACAAATGAAAATATCAGTGTGTAAAATGCATAATAATTCGCTATGGAAATGGTGCTAAGAATTCCCCTAGATATCGAGAATATCCCACAAAGTCTCCATTTTTTTTTTTTTTTTTTTACTCATGAGGTAATTTTCCTTGCTGTATACCTCTCTCTCTCTCTCTCTCTCTCTCTCTCTCTCTACCTACCTACCTATCTATCTATCTATCTATCTACCCCTCTGATGTATTTAGTTTGTATTATAGCTACTTACATACCACTTTATTCAGCTAGAAATACACTCTGATATTGTAGGGGATAAAGAAGACTATAATCAGCCCTTCTAGCTTAAAAATACGAAGAAAAATAAATAAATAAATGGGTCTTAGTGTGAGCAAAATAAGCATCACATTCCCCAATCAAAAAGGGCTGAAAAAAAATTACCAAAATCGCATCAATTATTTACAAGTCGTGTTATATTAAATCTCAAACACGCGCCACTTTTCATTCTCAGCCTAATTAGTTTTGTAAATAATTCTGAGCTTCCTTTTTGCGTTGCTTTGATTCGTCTGATTATTATTTTTCCCTCTGAAGCAGGAAGTTCTATGCTTTTTTTTTTTTTAATTTCCCCTCAATCTCATGACGCATATTTCTCATGATATGTTTTTAGTTTCTGTTTATGTGGGTATATCTCTGACTATCTATCTATCAGTTTCTCTCTTTCTTTCTCTCTCTCTGTCTCTCTCTCTCTCTTGCAATCTATCTTTCTATATATCAGTCTATTTATATCTACTTTCACACAGCTTTATTTTTAGCCTTGGAGCCATTTCTTTTAACCTGAGGGAAATGATATTGCCTTCATTAACTTCCTCGCTTCCAGACGTCTCCGCTAAAATGAAAATAATTTTTCTTTTCATGGCAATAATGAACTGAAAATTACGTCCTCAGGCTGAAGGAGTTAATGGAAGGGGATGGGACGTTCGTGTATTAAACTAGTGAGAGAGAGAGAGAGAGAGAGAGAGAGAGAGAGAGAGAGAGAGAGAGAAAGAGAATGTGATCGAGACCCCAAAATTTTTACGATTTTTTTTTTTTAGTACCTGACAATGGTACAATAAATGGAGAGAAATTGTGAATGAATAAGTGATGACGCAGCCCTGAGGGGATATTCTCCCGCATTTGGTCTGATCAGCTAGTCAGGTCAGATGCGGGTAAGGGGATGGGTCTGTTATGATGTGGCAGGGGTAAACCAATTCTGCTGTCGGGCCCTGCTGCGGATGTCACTGATTGTATTGCGCAGTTGACCCTTGTGCGGTGTGGTGCGGTGAGGATCTGTCCGTTCTCCCCTTTGGGGCTAAGATGCGAATGAATGTGTTTGAATGGATGAGTAAATGGGGAGTGTGTCGTCCTGTCTCGGCTACCTCCCTTTCCTTGGGGGAAGCAGCCTAGGTATATAGATAGATAGATAGACCTGACAATGACGGAACCTATTTGGCCTCCCTGTATAGCTGCTAACTGCATTCTGAAATATAGGATGCAGGCTAACTAGACGTAATAACCACAGGCGCTCCATAAATGACCCTTAAAAATTAGGGTCTTGCACTCCCCTTTGCGATTTTAGGTTTAAGCATATGACCCTAACACCGACACTTCTGCGACTTAGCTGACTAAAATCTATAACTATTTTCTGCAGGACGATCAAGGGAAGGAGGGCAAATTCTTCCTTTGTCTGGTTCTTCCTGTATAAAAAATATCTAAGTTACGACGGGGAAACGATGGTAAATATGTCTGAGAATCTCCCCCTGGTCATGAGTTTTATTTATTTATTTATTTATTTATTTTTTGCTTCATTTCCTGATGACTTATTTTTCATGATATTTTTTAAGTTTCTATCTGCTTATGTGGGTATATCTGTCTATCTATCTATCTATCTATCTATCTGTCTGTCTATTTATCGATCAATCTATGCCTGTCTTTCTGAACGGGTAACAGTATTGACACTCTCAGGCTTCTAGTTTTTCTAAGCTGAAGGAAATCGTCTGGTTAACTATCTATCTATCTATCTATTGCCAGACGCCTCAATCCCGTTTGGGGTGGCCACAAACAAGTCGCCTCCAAGTCGCCCTGTCCCCCGCCTTTTCACTGCCCTGCTCCCAACTCACACCCCCCTCTCTCATATACCTCTCCACCCCATCCCTCCATCTCATCCTCGGCCTCCCTCTCCCTCTTCCCCCCTCCACCTCACTCACATACACTCTCTTCGTCAGTCTTTCACCCTCCATTGATTGAACTGTGTGGGTACGATGAAGTCTTGGTTTCTTTTTTCCTGACCTTAATACTATTTTAATACGAAGACGCGGCTATTAATGAAGTTAAGATCCTTCGATTTCTCCTTATTGATATATAAATAATGAGTGTCACAGCAATAATATACCTTAGAAGGGGAGTAAATCAGACAGCTGGGGTGAGGGGGGGAGCTCCGGCAGGTTTGAGAAAAATTTTAAATAAACACTAAGATGTCTAAGTTCATTTTTACATTTATATTAATACTGTTTTCTATTTTCTATTTTATTTTATTTTTTCATATTTTTTCACACCGGTCGGATTTGCTTCACTGCCAGTACTGTTCGATTTGCAAGTGATTGTCAATGGCTCAATAAAACGCACTGCTAGATATAAAATGATTTCATGTTATATGGTACCAATATACAGCAGTCTCAATAAGTAACTATATATATTTAACACTGAGGTATCCAGAGAAGGTCAGGAAAAAAGAAACCAAGACTTCATCGTACCCACACAGTTCAATCAATGCCTTCTTTTGCCTTTCTGGTTACAAGAGATTAGTGTGAATATCCCTCATATCTCATTCCCCGCATCCATATCGGCCCAACACCATCGCTATAAGTCTAAGTCACTCCCCCTCCCGATTTCACCCTTACACGCAATATCATCGCTATAAGTCTACGTCACTCCCCCTCCCGATTTCACCCTTACACACAACACCATTCCTATGAGTCTACGTCACTCTCCCTCCCGATTTCACCCTTACATACACAACTCCATAGCTATAAGTCTACGTCACTCCCCCACCTGATTTCATCCTTTCGCTCGATTCGTCTCATACACGGTCGTCCAATTTCACTCCCCGGCGCTGACATTGACTGCTATAAATCTTCTGGAGCCTTGGGTCCTTCAAACATTCTCCCATTGCTCGCCGTTTTACGCTCGTCAATCATTCCGTCTGGTTTTGTACCCTGGATTGCAAACTTGGCTGTCATGTTCCCTGCGTGGATGTTGATGTATGTCGACTCGTGTTTATACAGCATCATCATCAAAATCGTTATCATCATTATCATCATCATTCTGACTTCTTT